>NW_027187282.1:4039810-4099244 GCF_028583685.1 Petaurus breviceps papuanus | reverse complement strand
GGTGGTAGGAATAAGCCAGGGTTGGATTTTGCCAAAGGTATGAGTGGCAAGGAGGTGAGAGCTAGGCACTAATCTCTGGCCTCTAGCAAACAGGGAGGCTGAGGAAATAGGAACAAAGGAACTGAGTTCAGTGAGGCACTGATGACCCTGTTTATTTAGTCCAGAGGACTTCAGGCAGGCAGCATCCCCAAGATCCCCCCAAAGCTTCCAGTTGCCCATGGGATATTGATGGGCCCTACAAAATCCCTACTGGGGAAGCTGAGGCCAGGGCAGGGTGGGCAACTCTCAGACCATGGTCTCTACTCCAAAAGGAACAGATCTGAGGAGGGGATCTAGGAGTGTGGGTTGTGGTTGGATCCCATGGTTTCCTGAGGCAACACCTGGCCCACCAAGTCTGGCAGCCAGCAGAGTTCTTTCGGCAACACTCATGGAGGTATGGGACAACCCCTGCATGCAATCAATACAGTCTCATGGATGAGATCATTACCCCAAAGGTAATGAGGTAAAGAGGGAAGGGGCCTTGTCCCAGAGTCCCTCCCTGACTTCCAAGTAACAGAAGCAGAAATGAATAAATATATTAGGGGAATGGGTAAGGGAGGAGAGTAGAAGGTAGGGTACCCATGAAGGAGATGAGAAGAAGAGTGAGCTGGATCCTAGCTCTGATGGAGTCAAGAAAAAGACACTTTTGAGTCTACCTATTGGGGTTATGGAGAGGGAAAAAGGTCAGGCCCTGGAGAGGTCTCCAAGATGAGGAAGTCAGGGTCCCAAAGGCCAAAGTTTTCACAATGTGGAATTCAGTCCAGTGAGTAGCAGCAGCATAGCAAGGTTAACAGGGATGTAGGCCAAGAGCCAATCTGGGGACCCATTCAACTCTACCTCCACAGGATAGTGGTCACTGATGTTCAGAGCCTGTGGAC
Organism: Petaurus breviceps papuanus; assembly: GCF_028583685.1. Classification (NCBI taxonomy): domain Eukaryota; kingdom Metazoa; phylum Chordata; class Mammalia; order Diprotodontia; family Petauridae; genus Petaurus; species Petaurus breviceps. The sequence continues at coordinate 4,098,327 of NW_027187282.1, read as the reverse complement.
AGGGAGGAGATTTGGAGGTCATGCCCCATTCTGCCTTGAAACCTAGTCGTCAGCCACTATTTCTGTCTAGTCTTGAGCTCAAAATAGCAGCAGCTCAAACTGATCATGCCTACCTGCAGTCACTCCCCACCCCATCCCCTACCCCCAGGAGCCTCCTCTCAGTTTTCTCCAACCCCATTTTCCCAAGCTTGGCCCTTACTCCTACCTTGGCTTCAGTCAACTGAAAGTTTTGGGGAAATTTGAAGGCAGCAGCCATTTTCACCAGCCCTTGGCAGACCTCTCCATGAACCACAATTCTGAGAGAATGACAGGGGGTTGGGGGAGGGGGGAGGAGAGGAAGAGTTATCAGTTGGTTTACAGTTGTCCCAGTGCTAAACCCAAAACAGTCTCCCCCAGCAGCCTGATCCAGGGAGCCTAACCTCCAGGCCCAGGCAGGAGGACTGACCGGTCATAGGTGCAGTGTGTGCTCTCCCTCACAGTTGTGTCCTCCCCGTCAGGGATAACCCAGTGGAAGCCTGGCTTGGTCCTTAGCATCAGCTCACCTTGACGCTTCTTGGACAACGATGAGCAATCCGCATTGAAGTCCCCAAGCAGTATCACATTCTGGGGACAGGGCAAGAGCTGGGGTCAAGCCCGGGGGACCCAACCTAATATCTATTCCAAACTGGCCCACTAATTCCCTCCCCCAACCCTTCCCAGATCCCCAATCCTCCACCACCTCATTCTGCCAATGCTGGGAGACATTGAGGAAGACGAGATACAGGGCATCCAACTCAGTCGTCACATCCTTGGGGGTCGTGTGCAAGGGCACCAGGGCCAGCTTGGGGAGCACTAGGGAGGTGAGGAGGGCAAAGTGAGGACCATCCATCCCCAAACACTCTCCTTTGTCCCTCTCATCTTCCTGGACTCCATTTCCTCTGTTCTTCCCCCTTCCTTTTCCTGCCCCTGTCGTCAACATTCCACACCCTGGGTTCAAACTGAGCAGTTTGCACCAACTTTCACAACATGTTTCAATCACTGGTGTCTGGGCAGCCTCCAGCCTCCCCCCTCTTCCAGAGGTCCCTACAGCACTGCCCGGGCTCCACTCATACCCTTGCTGGGCAGGCTGAATTGGGCCACAAATGGCTCTCGGGCAAAGACATCCATCTTATCATCATACACATAGGCATTCAGGACCTGCGTCTTGTGTGATCTGTAGGGGACAGAGGATGGGGAAAATAAGGGGAAATACCCAGAAGACAGACTTTCCCTTTTGAATGTGCTCTGAGCCCTGGAGGGTTTTTCTTTGGAAATGACCTTCAAAGCCTGTTGCAGCTGGGCAGGACAATAGACCTGAAGGTGCCTGCATACTGAGAGAGGAAAAGCAGCAGCAAAGCAAGGGGAGGCAGAAAGGGAGGAAAGAATGTGTACTCTCCACGTTTTCCTCTTGTCAGCTAAAAGGGAGGGATGGTGAAAAATTGGTCACATGCCACTCAGTATCAGGAACAAAAGCAGGCAAACTGCTGTGAAGTTTACAAAAAAACAGTCTGTAAACTCTACAGAAGTATCACACACATACAGCATTAGCAGAAGGGTATCAACAACGGTGAGCAGTGAATAACACCCCCAAAACTGAATCATTTAATAGACAGGAACCAACTAGCTCCTCACTGATATGAGAGTCATTTCCGAATCCACCACCTGGGTACAAAGAACAAAGCCAAATGAAAACAAAGTGAGTATGAGAAGAGAAGGTACTCCATTAAAATGGCTCCAAGCTGAGAATAGATTAGTGCTGGAAAATGGAAAATGAAGATGGGAACACACCTCCACACAGTCTAGCAACATTTCCTGCAGAATTATGACTAATCTGATCAAATTACTTCAACAAAGAGACCCAACAGCCTGGAAATGACCTGGACCAGTTTGATCTCCTTGCCAAAGAGAGAAATGTGGCAGCCAAGGGGCAACAGCAGTTTAGACTGAAGGCCTTTATAAAATCTTTTAGAAGAAGCTGATAGATTACAAGAAGCCTCAAGTCATAAAACACTGTAAAGCAGTGAAGGGAAACAATGTTTATAGAAAACTTGACAAGAAACCCAATTAAGCCAGATTAGAACATTTAAGGATTGGTGTTGGAAGACAGACCACAAAACAAGTGAAAAATCAGGGATGCTCAACTAGCGTTTCTTTCTCTGTTCAATCATTTCTCAGTTGTGTCTGACTCTTCATGACCCTATTTGGGATTTTCTTGGCAGAGAAAACCACTGGAGTGGTTTGCCTTCTCCAGCTCATCTGACAGATGAGGAAACTGAGGCAAACAGGGTGAAGTGACTTGCCCAGGGTCACACAGCTAGGAAGTGTCTGAGACCAAGTTGGAACTCAGGAAGAGGAGTCTTTCTGACTCCAGGCCCAGTGCTCTATCCCCTGCAGCGCCACCTAGCTGCTCTATTTTTCTCTCTAGATAACTCTTTTCTCCATCAACAAGAGAGGAGTCATCGGTCTCCTTTGTGCTCTAATGTCACAGCTCCCATTGCACAGTATAAAGAGTGAGACAGCCCTGGAAATGGGGGTGGATGGGATGAACTACTAGACCAAGCCAAGCAGATGCCAAAGAGATCCATGATGGAGGTGACAAAGCTGTGAAGCCTTTCAAGAAGACTCCTTGATGACTAGATCACACACACTTGTGATGGCCCCAGTTAGCATGGTTTTATGATTTCCCTCAGCTCCATATATGAGTAGGAGCAAAGCAGACAGATGGTGGAAATAATCTAAGGTTAAGGTTTGGTAAGACACAATCAGCAAGGGGAAGGGGTTAAAGGATTCTAGAGTAAAGGATAGTAGAGAGTTCAACTGGTTCACCCACTACAGGGGCAATGGCCTAAGAAATAACTGAGGGGCAGAGGCATTGGAGGGCATGAAGGGGGACAAAGAACCTTGATGGTCACACAGTTAATGCATCCCCACTGTACTATGTAATAAATCAATATGCCAGCCTAAACACTCTCTCCTACAAGGTATCTTCCATGTATGTGTCAAAATCAGGACTAGGAACCAGGGCAGAGACTCAAGATCCATGGGCCAAGAGTACTCATTGTCCAACTGAGGTTATGCAATTGAATGCACAGCCCACGGAACTAGGCCGGCTATGTGCTTACACATCTGCACATGTGTGTATCTTGGACACTGTAGATGGACAATGAGCTGGTACAGAATTAAAGGGAAGGATTTGGGAAATTGTGCAGCATTTCCAATGAGCCCAAGCTTCTCTCCCTGAAATAATAATTCATCTTTGCAATGCCCTTTTCATCAAGGGATGCGATGTTGCAGAAGATCAGGGCATACCACAATTTCAGAAGAATGAAAAGGGCAGCTCTTTCCCAGGGCCATGGAGACAAGGTGGGCCTTCTGGTTCCGGGCTTTCATTGGCCTAACAACAGGTCTGTGTTCCTTAGCACTGAACTCAAGCTCACAGCTTCAGAGTTGCAGAGATCACAGGGTTGACACCTAAGGTTTTTTCTGACCTTTGGCTTAACTTTCAAAATAAGAAGGAGCAGGCATGGAAGAATCAGAGAGGGACACAGGCAAAGAGGCACTGGCCTGCATCCAAACCTGAAGGGAAGGAGGAAGGGAGGGAGAGAGCTATGTAACCACATGGCCTCTACAGACAAGAAACCAAGGAAAAGGTCAAAGAAGGAGAGAGGTGGAACATTGGTGACAGCTTGGAGGAAGGGACGTGGAACCTAGACAGGAGAAGGCAAGAAGCAGGTCAGAGATGCCTAGCTTCTCTAGGATTTTGGAGAGGTCCATACCATCCATATAGGCATAGCAGGCAGCCACACTTACAAAGGAGCATCTTAGACTTAGGTGAACTTGGTGAATTGTGCGTCATGAATACCGTATGGATTCAGAGAAAAGGTGGAAGCCTCTAGGGAGGAAAAAGAGGTCACCAGGATTTGAACTGGGCTAACCTCTTGGAAATTAGTGGGAATCAGCCTCTGAAGGGGATTGCTTCTCACTGGTCTGTTTGTTGAAAAACCAGTCATGCCATCTGTGCTTTATAAATAGCACTGTCAACACAAAATTGGCTCAGGGCTAAGAAGGGAGGAAAAAACCTACTTTCAGGGGAGTTTGTCATATGAATCCCACCTTCCCTATCAAAAGGGTTTAGAGATACTTCCTGGGGCAAGAGAGACCAGGGATTGGACAGAGGCCTGGGGGAAGAAAGCGGATGGGAGGTAAGTGGAGAACACAGCTGGAACTAGAACAGGGCAACTGGCACTTTGTTCCAAATTGATACGATTTTGAGGTTGCTTATAGCACTTGGGCTTGCAGGCCTAAACAATTGAACTTAGGTTAGTAAGAATAATTAGTTAAAACAACCAACTTCCTTCCAGGGGTTAAGCCTCAGATGAGTTCCCCCTGGCCCTACTGCCTTTTCCATCAGTGGCCTTGCAGTGTCCTAGGGTTTTTGTCTTTTCCCACCCCCACAAGGTAGAGTCCCAAAGTCTCTCCCACCACATGCCTTGCCTCAGAAGATCCAAGGTCCCTCCTTTCCCACAACTCAATTTACTTGGCCCAACAAGTGCTCACGGGAGTGTGAGCCTGGGGTGGCCTGACCCAGGGAGAGTGGGGGCAGAGATGTTGCACTCACCGGTACACATAGACATATTTCTCCATGTAGGTACTGCGTCCCAGCAGAGGACTACTCAGGGAGCTATAGGGGCCAGAGTCATCGAACCTGATGGAGAAAGGCAGGATCAAAGCTCCCCGTTCCCAAAGGTCAGTTTTCCCTGAGCTTCCCAACCTCCCTGCGATGGCTGCTGTACCTCCCTACCTGTTGAGGTCCCTAAGCAGCAGAGGAATGGCATCGCCTGAGGTGTCTACCACTTCCTGCAACACCATGATGTCACACCGAGCCAAGATCTGTCAGACACAGCAGTGGTCACCGCCCGTCCTCTGCCTCAGCCTGTGCCCCAATTTGGCTCTCTCTGAGTGTCCACTAAGAACTGGGACTGCTGTGGCTCCACCCCTACCCAGTGCCCAGATTCCAGGATATACCTACATAGTATGTCAGAGATGAATGGCATATTAGAAAATATCCCTTCACTTGACAGTAGAAGAAATTGAGATCTAGAGAAATTCCCTAATAGGGGCTGAAGTGGGATTAGAAGTGAGCTGGACCCCTCACAGTTACCTCTGGGTCTCAGTCTTCTTTGTTGTGCTCACCTTAACTATAGTTTCCATGATGTGGATCTTTGCCAGTTTGGCAACTGTCAACCGCTGGGCATTGAAAGCACAGATCCGGAAGGCACTAGTCATCCCTGCCAGGAGCAGGATAAAGAGCAGCATGGGCACTGGGCTGGGCATGGCTGCCTACTGAGGAGGGAAGAGACAGGGCATGAACATGGAACAGGCTCCAGATGCTTCCCAAAGGGCTCCAACCCAACCGTCCACCTTTGAAAAAGCAGCCCCTTCATCTCCAGAGGAGGCAGCATTTGGGGCTCATATTGTTCAAGACAGAAGTGGAAGGAACTCAGGAAGCTAGGTGGCACAGTGAATAAAGCACCGGCCCTGGAGTCAGGAGGACCTGAGTTCAAATCCGGCCTCAGATACTGAACACTTACTAGCCCCATGACCTTGGACAAGTCACTTAACCCCAATTGCCCTGCCCACCCCCTCCAAAAAGCAAAAAAGAAGGGGAAGAACCTGGGAGAGTCACAGGTGGGTGTCTCACTGAATCATCAGGCACTACATAGGAAGGCAGCTGTCACTAGAAGTTTGGGCAGCTTTCAAGGACTGCCCTGGGGGGTCAAGCTAGAGGGGCAGTCAGTCCCCTCGACACTGAGGACTCCTATTGAGCTTCCCACCTTCTTCCTGTGGCACAGTAGATAAAGTGCCAAATTTGGAGGCAAGAAGATGTGGGTGCCAATAAGCTGTGTGATCCTCAGCTCTTAATTACTCCAAACCTCAGTTTCCTTATCTGTAAAATTCCTCATAATACCTACCACAGCATTGTGGTGAAGCTCTAACTCCTCCTACACTCGGCACTAGATCAGTATCAGTATCTGTCTCTCTGTCCTCATCTATGCATTGTATGTCTTTCCCTCTCTCTGTGTCTGTCCCATCTCTCACTGTCTCTCTCCAGCTTTCTATCAATCTTTTTTTCGTAAGAATAATACTACTCTAGTTGCCTTATGCTGGGGAGTTTAAGGAACATCTTCACATCCAGTCATCTCACCTAGGGCCTGAGGAATGCAGAAGCCAAACATTTCCAGGGGTAAAGTAGGGTGGGAAGGCCTCTACCTGGGATTTTTTTTAAGCAATTGGGGTTAAGTAACTTGCTCAAGGTTACAAGGCCAGTTATTTTGTGTGGGTGTTAAGTATCTGAGGCTGGAACCAATCCACCATCTCCTGACTCCGACTCTGGGTCCGGGTCCATGCTCTTACTCACTGCACCACCTGGCTGCCCCCTAGGATTTCTTTATTTTAAGGAACCCCTTTTGTGGAACCTCCCTTCCCACGAATATGTTTATAGCTTCTAATCTTAGAGACCCAGACTCCTGCCTGGGGCACTGAAGAGATTAGATGACTGGCCCAGGATCATACAGCCAAGGATGATAGAACCTGAGCCCAGGGCTTTTGACTTAGTATCCACTAAGCTACTTTGGATCTGTAGGTCATTTTGCAGATAAGGAAACACAGACCCAGAAAGGTACAAGAAGATAGGAAGAGAGGCCCCCTGAGTGAATTGGGCGTATCACACTCACCAAAGGGGTCAGAGGCCCTACCACCTGTCCCTGCCACTCACAGTGCACACCCTCCTCCTTTGTACTATGCATGCCACTGGAGGAACTCATGTTCTCTGCTGCTCACATTTGTTCCCCCACAGGTACATTGGTGACCATTTTTCTTTTCCCAAAACATGTACAGAAATGTAGAGACATATTTGTTCACAGTTTTGGACCTGGCAAGACCCTTGGAGAGCAGCCAGTCCAGACTTGTTCATTAAATAGAGAAGGCCCAGAAAGGCTGACAGATGTGCTCAAGTGAATCAGTGGGAATATGAGGACTCCTGGTCCTGGAGAAAGTTCAGCTTCCTCCTCTCTCCCTCCCTCCCCCCACTTTTAAATGTCTCAAATAGGTCCGGGAAAGTGTGGAGGCATGCTCCGTGGGAACTGGGTGCTGCCCCGGAACCCCACACGGGAAAAAGAGACTGAGCCACAGGAGTCTTGAACTCTGGCCACTGCACCCTTGGAAGGAAATATACTTGCCCCCACCCTCTTCCATCCAGCTTTCCCCTCCTTCAAGGTACCCATAAGAAAATGCTGGCCTCGTTGCCCCCCAAACTCCAGTGTCCCCCAAGATCTCAGTGCCTAAGGCCCTCCTCCCACTGTCTCTCGGGGAGGGGGGGGTCCCTGGACTGGACAAGGGTCCAACATAACGCCCCCTCCCGCCCCCGCCGCCCAGGGCATTATAGGGGCCAGCCCAAGAAGTAGATGTCCGGCCCAAGATCTCAGGCCTGGGGCAGGAACCCGCCCCTGTTCAGGCCAGCCCAAGGGGAGTCTCCCCACTCCCTGCCCTGCCCATTGGGTCAGCCTGCCCTACCTGAGGAGCCGCTGCTAGCCGCGTCTGCCCGACTGCCGAGCTCCGGGCTCCCCTCCCAACCCGGTCGGGTTCCGTCTCCCTTTCCGGGCTCGGCCGCCCGCCTGTACCCCACCCATCTGCTGGCTGGGCGGGGAGAGGAAGGAAACGAGCCTCTACCAGTCCCCACCCACTCGGAGGCATCTGGATCGGGCTGGGGCTGGAGAACCAGTCCCCAGGAATGTCCGGACAGAAACCTGAGGAGGCCTGGGGATGGGAGCCGCACCCTAGAACCCTTAAGGGACCGTGACTGTCGGGGAGAACCTGGCGGCGCTCCCACGCCTTCCCAAAGGGCAGCCTGGCCCTGGCGTCCTTGACCTTCACTTGAACCAAATGAGACAATAGGTGTAGAAAGCCCTTAGCGCAGTGCAGAGCACTGAGTGCCTATGTAAGGGCGCAGAGCCTTCGCCTTCCTGTCTCCCTAGCAGGCTGAATTTGCGCTATCACCCTCCCCCCGCCACCCTCCGTTCAGAGGCAGGGAGGTGTCACCTGAAATCAGCACAGCTTTGTAAACTAGAGAGCAAATTCTTGTTGGACAGAGCCTGTCCTTTTCCCCTATCCCAGCTCTCAGTGCAGCGCCCCTTAGGTACAAAGTAAGCGATTAATCCATGTGCTTGTGAACTGCCTCACCCCCCACCCCCACCCAGCTATCTGGGAAAGGGAGCAGCTGCACAAAGTTCTTTGGGTGCTTCCTGCACCCTGCTACCATAATCAGGGAGCTAAAAGAAGACACTCAAAGCCTTCATTTTACAGAAAAGGAAACTGAGGCCTGGACGAGGGGAAGGAACTTCCTGAAAGGTGTCACTCAGGTAAAAAGAAGCTGAACTGGGAAGTACACCCAGGTCATTCTCTGCCTCCAAATGCTATGTTAGTTTCCACTATATCATATCAACCATGCCATCAGACTAGGAAATCAGCAACATCTCCAGAAAACCAAGGGAAGCCTTCCTAGGCACAAGAGATCATCTCCAGGGGTAGCTAGGTGGCAGAGTGAATAGAGCACCATCCCTGGAGTCAGGAAGACCTGAGTTCAAATCCGTCCTCAGACACTTGACACACTTACTAGTTGTGTGACCTTGGGCAAGTCACTTAACCCCAATTGCCTTGCCTCCCCCCCTCAAAGATCATCTCCAACTGCCTTTTACACATCTAAGTTGGATAGCCAGTAGATCTTGGGGACTCAGCATGTTCAAAACTGAATTTATTCTCTTTCCCTCTAAACCATCTCCCACTCCTTCTTTCCCTGTGATGGTGAAGGGCACCACCCTCCTCCTAGTCCCCTAGGCTCACAAGCTAGACATCATCCTGGCTTCCTCATTCTCTCTCACCCCCCCCCCCAGATCCAAGCTGTTGCCAAGACCTGTCCATTTTACCTCTCCAACATTTCTCCAATAGGAGTAGAAGCACGACCTTCCCGCGGCTCCAGCTTCCACCTTCCCCAATCCATGTAAAAAGGGGACTCTAAACAAACTTTGGAGCTGCAGAACCCACAAAATGACACAGAGAAGCTAACCTCCCCCTGAGGACAGCCCGGCAGGCCGGCAGGAATCCAGCACAGCGCTCTAGGAGCCGAGCCCAGCCCCATGCCGAGGCTTTAGCCCCAGGGCGTGCCTAACCAGCCACCAGCCAGAGGGACTCCAGATCAGCAGCAGCTGTGGCCGTTTCCAGATTTATCAACACACAGATGCGAAGGACAAAGTGAGAGGCCAGTGCAGTCTGGACTTTGGGACTCAGTAAGTAGGAGTTCATGGCTTGTACCCCTGGGGCAAGAAGCCGCTGAGACACCGGCACAGTGTAGGGGGACCAAGCACCAGTCTGAGGGGTAATCACTCTTACTTTAACCTGCTTGGATCTGGATTGCAGCCTAGGGTGGAGGTCCTGGGGTGTGTGTCCAGCTTGCCAGAGCGTGTGGAAGCCTCAGAGAGGGCACCCATCTAATACCTCCAGCAGCTGAGAAAACCCCAGCATTTGGGACGAAAACTCCCCTGTCTGGTGGTAGAGTCCTACTGTGGCAAAAAGCCGAAAAGTCAAGTAATTGAGTGGCAAAATGATCAGGCAAAGGAAGCAAAGCAGACAGAAGATTCCAACATTACACTCCTATTTTGGGGACAAAAAGGAGCAAAGCATGGAACAGGAGGAAAACAGTGAAGTCAGAACTCCTGCACCAAAAGCTTCAAAGGAAAATACGAGCTAGTTACAGGCCATAGGGGACCTTAAGAAGCAGATAAGAGAAGTGGAGGAAAAATTGGGAAGAGAAATGAGAACAATGCAAGAAAATTATGAAATGAGAGTCAACAGCCTGACTGAGGAAAATAATACCTTAAAAAACAGACTGACTCAAATGGCAAAAGAGGTTCAAAAAGGCAATGAGGAGAAAAATGCCTTAAAAAGCCGAATTTGCCAGATGGAAAAAGAATCTCAAAAGCTCAATGAGGAGAATCATTGCTTCAGAATTAGATTGGAGCAAATGGAAGCTAATGACTTTATGAGAATCTAGATGCTGTTAAACAGATCCAAACAAATGAAAGAATAGAAGGCAATGTGAAATATCTCATGGGAAAAACCACTGACCTGGAAAATAGATCCAGGAAAGATAATTTAAAAATCATTGGACTACCTGAAAGCCATGACCAAAGTAAGAACCTAGAAATCATCCTCCAGGAAGTTCTCAAAGAAAACTGCCCTGATGTTTTAGTGCCAGAGGGCAAAATGGAGGTTAAAAGAATCCACCAATCACCTCCTGAAAAAGATCCCAAAAAGAAAACTCCTAGGAATATTATAGCCAGGTTCTGGAATTCCCAGATTAAGGAGAGAATATTACAAGCAGCCAGGAAGAAACAATTTGAATATTGTGAAAACACAATCAGGATAACCCAGGATCTGGCAGCTTCTACACTGAGGGATCGAAGGGCTTGGAATATGATATTCCGGAGGTCAAAGGATCTGGGATTAAAACCAAGAGTCACCTACCCAGCAAAACTGAGTATCATGTTTCAGGGGAAAATATGGTCATTCAGTGGAATAGAGGACTTTCAAGCATTCTTGCTGAAAAAAACAGAGTTGAATAGAAAATTTGACATTCAGATACAAGAAGCAAGAGAAGTATGAGAAGGTAAACAGGGAAAAGAAATCATAAGGAACTTATCAAAGTTGAACTATTAACATTCCTATGTGGAAAAACAATAATTGTAACTGATGAAACTTTTCTCAGTAGTTGAAAGGATTAGAAATATATATATATATATATATATGTCTATATATGAGGGTATATGGGCATATGAATACATATGTGAATGTGTGTATATATGTTTACAGGTATACATAGATAGAGGGCACAGGACCAATTTAACAGGAAGGGATGATATTTAAAAGGTGAAATTAAGAGGTGAAAGGAATATAATGAGAGGAGATGGGGAGAGATTGGGGTAAACTATCTCATACAGAAGAGGCAAGGGAAAATGGTTACACTGGAGGGGAAGAATAGGAAGGCAAAAGGGAATGGGTCAACCTTATTCCCATTGAATTTGGCTTGAGGAGGGAATGAAACACACACTAAATAGGGTATCTCACCCTACAGGAAAGTAGGGGGGAAGGGGATGAGAGGGAGGATGATGGAAGGGAGGGCAGGTGGGGGGGGGAGGGAAGTTGGAAGCACCCACTTTTGAAAAGGGACAGGATCAAAGTAGAGAATAGAACAAATGGGAGGTGGGATAGGAGGGAGGGAAATACAGTCAGTCTTTTACAATATATCTACTATGTTATTATTTTGCATTAGCCACACATGTACATCCTATACTGAACTGCTTATCTTCCCAGTAAGAATGGGTGACAAAGGAGGAAGGGAATGAATCTAGAATTCAAAATTTTAAAATCAAATATTCAAATATATATATATATATATATACATATATATATATGTGTGTGTGTGTGTGTGCGCACGTGTGTGTATATATATATACTATTATTAATACCATATTACATGTAATTGGGAAATAAGATATGCAGGCACTGAGGCATAGAGATCCACTGGAAAAGTCGAAAGGGGTATGGGAGAATATATGGGAGAAAGCAGAATGGAGATCCTGTGGGACTGCTATTTTGGGGTGGTGGGTAGGGGAAAAACGGGGAGAAAATTTGCAACTCAAAATCTGGCAGAAACGAATGATATAAATCATAAGTTAATAAAGCATTAAAAAAAATTTTTTAAAACCTCATTTCTCCAGTACACCCCATTTCTCTCCTCTGACCTTCATCACCTCGCCCTAGAACTATTGCAGTAGCTGCTGGTGGGTCTGCCTATCTCAGGTCTCTCCCCAACTCTAGTCCATCCTCCATTCAGCCACCAAAGTGATCTTCCTAAAGCTCATGTCTGACCATATCATCCCCCCTCCCCCAATAACCTCCAGTAGCTCCCTATTGCCTCCAGGATCAAATATAAAATCTTCTGTCATTCAAAGCTTTTCATAACCTAGCCTTCTCCTACCTTTTTAGTCTCCTTATATCTTACTCCCTGACCCATACTCTTCAGTCCAGTGATACTGGTCTCCTGGATGTTATGAAAAAGACATTCCATTTCTCAGCTCTGGACATTTTTCTGGACAAAGGAAATACAGTTTCAAAAAAAAATTTTTTTAAAACAAGTTACCAGACCTCACGGGCAGCTAGCTAGGTAGCAAAGTGAATAGAGTGCTAGGCTTGAAGTCAGGTGGAGCCAAATTCAAATCCAACTTTAGGTACTAACTGTGTGACCCTGGGCAAGTCACTTAACCCTCTTTGTCTCAGTTTCCTCATCTATAAAATGAGCTGGGGAAGGAAATGGCAAACCACTCCAGTATCTTTGCCAAAAAAAACCCCAATGAAATCATGGACAGTCAGGATGGAAATTACTGAGCAAGAACAGACCTCAGATTAAGAATTCCTCTTCTACAATAACAACACTACTTTATTTTCCCCCAATTCAGTTCAGTAAGTGTTGCTTTCCTTATTTATTAAGGGATTCTGAGGGCTTGAACATCACCTTATTCCAAAAGTATTGCTGTCCCCTCCCTGGGAGCTATTCTTTGTACAAGGAATAAAAAAAAAAAAAAAGAAAAACAGCCTTTGAGCAAAGCTAACCAACAGATCACCCAAGCAAACCACTGTGGTTCAATTCAATGACCCCACCCAGCTCCCACCTCTACAAAGATGGGAAGATTTTCTCCTACCTTCTCCTTTTTGGTTTGGTCTTTCCATTTACATTGTTGTCAATGACATGCTTTTTAACAAATATATCAACACCAGAGTATAAGCATTTTTGAAGCAGCTGGGGCATGCAGGTATTCAGGGAGGACTAGCCCCTCTGGGGTAAGGGCTGCTCATCCCCCTTTGGGGTCCACCTGATTCACCCGACTCTCACCAGGGTTCAGAAGCTGTAGCCAGCACAGCAGCCACCCCTCAGCAAACTGTTTTAGCAGATGGGCTAACCCATGTTGAGGGTCACCAAGGGTCTTCAAACCCTTTCGGTGAGTTAGGAGCAATGTCTACACCAAGCATGTGAAGACTTACCCTGGCAGAAGAGGCAAATGTGAACTTTTTCCTTTCTTTTTTTTGAGGGGGGGAAGGTAGGGCAATTGGGGTTAAGTGACTTACCCAAGGTCGAACAGCTAGTAAGTGTTCAGTGTCTGAGGCTAGATTTGAACTCAAGTCCTCCTGACTCCAGGGTCGGTATTCTATTCACTGCACCACCTAGCTGTCCCTGTTAACTTGTTTCAAAGGGCCACGAAGTCAGCAAAGGCAGAAGCTGTGGAACACTTAAAGTTTGGTTAGACACGGAAGATGCCAAGGCCATCCACTGCATCCTGTCTTGCCACTAGACTTTGATGACTGGCAGAGAGAGACTGATGATCTTGTACAACTCTGCCTCACTTCAATCCAATTTATTCACAAATCAAAAGACATCATCCATAGCATTTTACCATTTTGACCTACCTCAGAGTCCTATGGTGACAGGCAAGTGATGGAGGAGCAGGTGGGGATACACTGGGAGCTATGGTCACAGCCCTGCACACAGGCAGCCCAGGCCACAGGGTCATCTCCTTCCTGGAAGCAGCAGTGGAATTTGGCAGCCCCCTGGGGGTCTGAGTCTGACCACACTACTCACCTCCTGGTGTGAGGAAGGGTCAAGAAAATGGTGCCTAAAACTGTCTGCTTCACCCAGCCCTGGCCTGCTTACAGCAGCCAGCAGCAAGCATCCTACTCTGAGGTCGAAACACACAAAAATGTACAAAAACTTTTGCCAAGATGATTCCACCCACCATCAGTACATGGAATGTGCACACCAATATGGACAATGTGAAATCCAGTAGACCTGAGAGATGGACAGCTGTTGTTGTGAGAGAACTCACATCCCAACAGCAGCCCGGAGTGAAACAAGGCTGGCAAAGGAAGGCCAGCTTAGGGAAGCCAGAACTGAATGCATGGTTTTCTTGAGTGACCACAGGGAAAGGAAAAGGGAAGCCTAACTAATTTAGTCAACAAGCTTGTATGCATCCCAAAAGGAGTGAATGACAGGCTTCCAACAACGCAGGAAGACACAACACTACCATCATCAGCTCCCACCATGACCCTGATGAGGTCAAAGAAAAATGTTATGAAGACCCAGAAGCCCTCATTCTCAATGTGCTGAAAGAGGACAAGCTTATAATTCTGGGGGGAGGCACAGATCACCAGACCTGACAGGGAGTCCTTGGGAGGAACGGACTTGGAAACAGAAACAGCAATGGTCACTACTGAAGACTTGGACATACACTTAATACAGTTAATAGTGGAGATTTTAGTTGAGTACTAACTAGGAATCAAGCTGTGAATTCAGCTGAGTGAGAACAAGATTGTATGGATTTGAGAAATAAGTGATGGAGAGAAAATGCAGGCGACAAATAGAGATGGCATTTTCCTTTTTGTAAAAAAAAAAAAAAGCAGTGAATCCTTTTTTATTTTTAAAGCTGTTTTATCGACATTGATGGTGGAGCTATGAATCAGTACAACCATTTTGGAAAGTAATTTTGCAAATAAAGTGACTACACCCTTTTGACCCAGAGATTCCAGTACCAGTAGGTGACCCCAGGGAAGAAAGTCTCCACATACATCCAAATCTTTAGAGCAGCCTTTTTTTCAGTAGCAAAGCACAAGAAACAAAGTGGACCCACCCAGGAGACTTTTGAGTTCTCCTGTGTGAGATTCTCACCACCTGTAGGCTCTCTGACCACCACACCAGCCTTCTCAGGGGAGCTCTCCATTCTTGCTGCCTTAAAACACAGACTACAGTTGCCTCTCGCAGCCCTTTCCCTCTCCTGCTGCTCAAGGAGCTGGTGGCCACCATGGTGACTCTCCCTGGGGTCTAGATGCCATCCGTCTCGCATCTGTACCCTCCTTCGGCTTGGCTCTTCACTCCTCTCTCAGCCCATCTCCTGGAGGTCCCTTGTTGACTCAGAAGTTGACACTTGTGGGGAACCACGCTCCAAGAGTGAATGACGCTGTAACCATCAGAACCAGGAAGTTCATGACAAACAGACTTCTTCAGTGTAAACAGATGGTTCTACACATCCTTCATCCTGGAAAGGCCACAGTGTCCAAGACTGAAATTCAAGAAAAACTGGCCAAGATGTACAAGACACCACCAGACGTCATTTTTGTCTTTGGATTCAGAACCCATTTTGGTGATGGCAAAACAACAAGTTTTGGCATCATTTATGATTCCCTTCACTATGCAAAGAAAAATGAACCAAAGTATAGACTTGCAAGGCATGGTCTGTATGAAAAAAATAAGACATCAAGAAAGCAGGGAAAAGGGGCGGCTAGGTGGCACAGTGAATAGAGCACTGGCCCTGAAGTCAGGAGGACCTGAGTTCAAATCTAACACTTAACACTGACTAGCCGTGTGACCTTGGGCAAGTCACTTAACCTCAACTGCCCTGTATCCCCCATCGAAAAAGCAAAAAAAAAAAAAAAAAGAAAAGAAAGAAAAAAAGAAACCAGCGAAAGGAATGCAAGAACAGAATTTTAAAAGTCAGGGGTACTGCAAAGGCAAATGTTGGTGCTGGCAAAAAGAAGGAATAAAATGCACTATGGATTATATTTATCTGTGAAGATAATTTTCCACCAGAGCATAAATAAACTGAATAAAACTTCTTTGCTTTTTTTTTTTTTGGTTTGTTTGTTTGTTTGGGGTTTTTTTTTT
The DNA here is from genome assembly GCF_028583685.1 of Petaurus breviceps papuanus. Taxonomy (NCBI): domain Eukaryota; kingdom Metazoa; phylum Chordata; class Mammalia; order Diprotodontia; family Petauridae; genus Petaurus; species Petaurus breviceps. The sequence continues at coordinate 4,082,486 of NW_027187282.1, read as the reverse complement.
TGGAGGGCAATTGGGGTTAAGTGACTTGCCTGAGGTCATATGGCTAGTTTTTGTGTTGTGTCTGAGGCCCAATTTAAACTCAGGTCCTCCTGACTCCAGGGCCAGTGCACTGCGCCACCTAGCCACCCCTTGATGTAAAACTTCAAAACAACAACAAAAAAAAAACAAAATCAAAAAACCCCAAACAAGCCAGGCATTCCTTTATCTGGTAGATCCAGGAAAGTCTTGGTTTACTTCCCTGTGCTGACTCTGGATTTGCTGGTGGGCTCCTTTCCTATTGTCCATGGGCTGGCTTCTAGTTGACTTTTTATAAGTTCTGGAGTGGAAAAAGTCACTTGCTGTTATTTATCAATGAATTTCTTGATCATTATTCAGTTTGGTACTAATTTCAGTTTCTTGCTGGTGTGTGTGGATGGAGTGGGTGTGTTCAGGCAGTCATCTTGGCCAGCATTCCCTTCTTGGCCGGCATTGCTTCTTTTTATTTATTTATTTGTTGGTTTATTTTTGGTTTCAACATTTGCTTTTGTAAGATATTGAATTTTGATTTATAAATTTTGATTAAATTTTCTCTCTCTTCTTCCCCTCTGCCCTCCCCAAGGTGCCGTGCAATCAGATATAGGCCATACATGGCATTTCTTCTTCATGATTCAGTTGGTGACTTTCTTGTATCTTTTCATTGCTTTAGTCACTCTGTAAATTATCCTCTTGATCTATCCATTCCACTCTTCATCTCTTCATACATATAGAATCATAGATTGAAGTATAGAAAGAACCTCTAACATCATCTAGTCCAATAAGCTAATTTTATAGTTGAGGAAACCAAGACCCAAAACCAAAAGGTCAATGACTTGGTCAAGTGTCATGTAGGTAGTCAGTGTCAGACTCAGACTTTGAAACCAGGTCCTCTGGTTCCAAATAAAGTTCTATTTTTTTAAAAAAAATGTAACTTTAAAAAATTTCCAACTTAAATACAAAATAAGAAAAGGAAAAAAGAAACAAACTTAAATACTAAAACTAAAATAATACAAAATGAGAGGAGAAAAAAAGCATTGTCACGTGCACAATAGAACGTGAGAGAGGGTTCAAAATATGCAGCAATAAATTTCCATTTAAAGAAAGCCTAGGGCGGTTAGGTGGTGCAGTGTCCGGCCTCAGACACTTAACACACACACACACACACACAAAACTAGCTGTGTGATCTTGGGCAAGTTATTTAACCCCAATTGACCTCCAAAAAGCAAAAAAAAAGCCTGGTGTTGAAAGCTGTCCATCTTTTCTTTGTCTCCTTTAAGTTTTCTTTTGTTCTCTGCTGTGCACTTTTTACTTTGTTCTTTTTTCCCCCTCCCCCCCAAGAAGGCTAGAATTAAACACAGATAGTGATAGAGATACACATATGCACAGATATACACATATATACATATATAGACATACACACACAAAGATATACATATGCACACATATACTCACACTGATAATAATTTAATATCAAGTTTAATAAACCTCAATAAGGGCCAGGGACAGAACTAATCCACCAGAAGAGCCTGGACCTAACAGCTTCTTTGTTTTCTGAGTAGACTCAGAGAATACCTCTTCCTATGTCAGCAAAGCCAGATGGGGCTGACTTTATGACCATTAAGGATGAGACCCTCAACCTGAGACACTACCTTGAGGAATGGGACTTTTTCTTATCTTAATGTTTATTGGACATATACTACCTTATGGAGTGTTAATGGTAAAGAAAACACAGATATCCTGGGTCATAATTTCAGTTGACACTTTGTCAACTCTCTTATTTTATTGTTTTTACCATCTATACAATTAAGAAAATTCTTTTCTCATACAAGGATTAAACATATGGAGATCTTATATTTGAGTGACACAGCCACCCTGAATTGGGATGGTTCTAAAATGTATTTAAGCCTTCTCATTTTTTTGTTCAGGCTGTCAGAACTTAACTTCTGGCTCCATGATCATGTAACAGCTAACTTAATAGGAAATAAATGAAATAACTGTATATCACCTAGCCTGTCTGTCTCCTTTAACCAAACTTTTCAGGTTAACAATATACATTCCTATGCATCTATGTAACACCATCCTATACCCATTTATCCTTTCTTTCTCTTAGGGTGGAGAACTTCCTTCATACATCCAAATCTTTCCATGTTTTCCTAAGTCCACCAATTCATCATTTCCTACACCACAGCAATATTCCCACCTTACACTGTCTAGGCGTTTTAAACAGTCCAAAACAACATTGATAAATACAGTGACACATAGTGTAGTTTCCCTATTTTTCTCTTTTGAGTAAATCTATTTTTTTATTAAATCTATTTTAGCCCTAACTTTGTTCAATATCAGAATTAGAACCCTTTCTCCTTTTCCCCTAACAAATTCTGCCTGATTTTTATTTTATGTATGATTATATCTCTTATTTCCTAACCCTCCTGTCTCTTCTAGTTTACTTCTACCCACTCCCTTGCTCTCTTATTACTTAACCTACCCCCCAAGAAACCCTCCCTTATCCTCCCATTCCCATAAATCTAAACCCTTCTATACACTCCTTTAACCTATTCCCTCACCCTCCCCTCTAAAGGTCCCCCCCTTATCCTCTCCCCCTTTCCTATCCCCTTAGTATTTTATTTTTTTCTGAATTTTATTTTATTTATTGTTATTATTTATCTACTACATTTATTTTATTTCTTTCTGAATTTAGAAGACTTTTAGACTCTTCTAGATACATATCTATTGTTCCCTCTTAAACCTATTCCCCATGACAGTCAGTAGGTCACCAGAGCCACCAGCATCAGCCCTCCTCTCCCATCTCATTCCTCTGTGTCTGTTCTAGGTAAAGAGTCTGCCCTTATTTAATCCCTTATAATTAGTCTTTGGTATGAAACTTATATTTCTCTTGGTTCTTGTATGTCAAATCTTCTATTAAATTCAGGTTTGTTTGTTTTTAAACAAAATCCCGAAAATCTGACAATTCATGAAATGTCTATTTTTTTCATTTAGGATTATGCTTAGCTTTTCTGAGTATGATATTTTGAGCTGGAACCTCAATTCTTTTGCTCTTTGATATATATAGACTTACAGTGCTCTTACACGCTGAGCCACCTGGCTGCCCCCCACTACTAGGTCTTGTGTGATGCTAACTGTGGCACCACCATAGTTATTTTTTTCTTGTTGCTTATAATATTTTATCCTTGAGTTGGGAGTTTCAGAATTTGACTATGATATTCCTGTGGTTTCTCCTTGTACAATCTCAGGTAGTAATCAGTGGATTTTTTTTCTATTTCTACTTTCCCCTCTTGTTCTAATAACTCAGGATAATTTTCTTTAATAATTTCTTGTATTATTGTATCAAGATTCGTTTTTTTTATTTTTTTGGGAGAGGAAGGGCAGGGCAATTGGGGTTAGGTGACTTGCCCAAGGTCACATGGCTACCAAGTGTCATGTGTCTGAGGCCAGATTTGAAATCAGGTCCTCATGGCTCCAGGGCTGGTGCTCTATTTACTGTGCCACCTAGGCACCCATAGATTCTTTTTTTGATAATAACTTTCAGGGAGTCCAATTATTCTTATATTTTTTCTTCTTGATCTGTTCTCTAGCTCAGTAGTCTTTTTTTTATGAGATGTTTCACATTCTTTTCCATCTTTTCATTCTTTATATTTTGTTTTATTATTTCTTCATCTCTTATCACTTCACTGGCTTCCCCTTGTCCAATTCTGATTTCTAAATTGTTTTCTTCCTTAAGATTCTTCATCTCCTTTTCTAATTGGTTGGCTTTCTATTCATAATCTTCTTGTTTTTCTTGGATTGTTCTTATATTTTTTAAATTAAATTAATGTTTATTTTTAGTTTACATCATTCATTTCCACAAGATTTTGAGTTACAAATTTTCTCCCTGTTTTTCCACTACCCACCACCCCAAAACAGTGATCCCACTGTATACTCCCTCCCCCAATATGCTCTCTCCTATAACCTCCCCCATACCTCCTCCAACTTTCCACTAGGGCTAGATGGATCTCTATACCCCAGTGCCTGTATATCTTATTTCCCAGTTGCATGTAAAACATAATATGTATATGTATATTTTAAACATTTGATTTCAAAACTTTGAATTCCAGATTATTTCCCTTCCTCCCTCATCACCCACCCTTACTGGGAAGATAGGCAATTCAATATAGGTTGTACACGTGTAGCTATGTAAAATATTTCCATAGTAGATATATTGTGAAAGACTGACTATATTTCCCTCCATCCTATCCCACCCCCTACTTGTTCTATTCTCTTTGACACTGTCACTTTTCAAAAGTGTGTGCTTCTAAATTCCCTCCCCCCCCAACCTGCCTTCCCCTCCATCATCCCCCCTCTCATCCCCTTTCCCCCTACTCTCCTGTAGGGCGAGATACCCTATTTAGTGTGTATATCATTCCCTCCCTAAACCAAATTCAATGAGAATAAGGCTGACCCATTCCCTTTTGCCTTCCTGTTCTTCCCCTCCATTGTAACAGTTTTCCCTTACCTCTTCTATATGAGATAATTTACCCCACTCTGTCTCTCCCCATCTCCTCTCATTATATTCCTCTCTCACCTCTTAATTTCACCTTTTAAGTATCAACCCTTCCTATTCAATTGGTCCTGTACCCTGTGTCTATGTATACCTGTACACATATATACACACACTCACATATGTATTCATACACCCATATACCCTCCTATATAGACATATATATAGGTATACATATAAAAACACACACATTTATAGTCCCATCACCTACTCTGATACTGAGAAAAGTTTCATAAGTTATAATTATCATTTTTCCATGTGGGAATGTAGATAGTTCAACTTTGATAAGTTCCTTATGATTTCTTTTCCCTGTTTACCTTCTCATGCTTCTGTTGCTTCTTGTATCTGAATGTCAAATTTTCTATTCAACTCTGGTTTTCTCATCAAGAATGCTTGAAAGTCCTCTATTTCACTGAATGACCATATTTTCCCCTGAAACATGATACTCAGTTTTGCTGGGTAGGTGATTCTTGGTTTTAATCCCAGCTCCTTTGACCTCCAGATTATCATATTTCAAGCCCTTTGATCCCTCAGTGTAGAAGCTGCCAGATCCTGTGTTATCCTGATTGTGTTTCCACAATATTCAACTTGTTACTTCTTGGCTACTTGTAATATTTTCTCCTTGATCTGGGAATCCCAGAACCTGGCTACAATATTCCTAGGAGTTTTCTTTTTGGGATCTTTTTCAGGAGGTGATCGGTGGATTCTTTCAACCTCTATTTTGCCCTCTGGTTCTAAAAGATCAGGGCAATTTTCCTTGAGAATTTCTTGAAGCATGATTTCTAGGTTCTTTTTTTGATCATGGCTTTCAGGTAGTCCAATCATTTTTAAATTATCTCTCCTGGATCTATTTTCCAGGTCAGTGGTTTTCCCAATGAGATATTTCACATTGCCTTCTATTTTTTCATTTGTTTAGATCTGTTTAATAGTATCTTGATTTCTCACAAAGTCACTAGCTTCCATTTGCTCCAATCTAATTCTGAAGGAATGATTCTCTTCAGTGAGCTTTTGAGATTCTTTTTCCATCAGGCAAATTCAGCTTTTTAAGGCATTCTTCTCCTCATTGGCTTTTTGAGCCTCTTTTGCCATTTGAGTTAGTCTATTTTTTAAGGTGTTATTTTCTTCAGTCAGGTTGTTGACTTGCTTTTCATGATTTTCTCACATCATTCTCATTTCTCTTCCCAATTTTTCCTCCATTTCTCTTATTTGGGTTTCAAAATCCTTCTTAAGTTCCTCTCTGGCCTGTTACCAATTCATATTTTTCTTGGAAGCTTTTGGTGCAGGAATTTTGACTTTGTTGTCTTCCTGCCTTTCCATGCTTTGATCTTTTTTGTCCCCAAAAAAGGAATCCAAAGTTGGATTGCTGTGCTTGCTTTTCTTCCTTTGCTCGCTCACGTTGCCACTCAATTACTTGACTTTTGAGCTTTTGCCACAGTAGAACTCTGCTTCCAGAGAGGAGAGCTTTGTCCCAAATCACTGCGGTTTTCACAACTGCCAGAGCTATGAGTTGGCTGCCCTCTCTGAAGCCTCCACACACTCTGGCTCACTGTCACACACCCCAGGACCTCCACCCTAGACAGCAATCCAGATGCAAGCAGGTTAAAGCAAGAGCAATTACCCTTCATAATGGTTGCTTGGTCCCCCTATAATCTTCAGGCCAGGATCTCTGAAGCAGCCATGCAGTGGTGGCTGCATGGTTGCCACACCTCAGCTGCTTCTCCCCCCAGGGGGCAGAGGCCTGAGCATACTCCTGGACTCCCTGTTTGCAAAGTCTACACTGACCTCTCACTTTGGCATTTATGGGTGGATAATTCTGGAAACCACCACAGCTGCTGGTGATCTACTCTCCAGACATCCCTCTAGCCATGGCTGGTCTGGCCGTCCTGAGGCTAAAACCTCGGGCTCACATGGGGCTGGGCTCTGCTCCCAGCATGCTGTGATGGACCCTTCCTTCCAACCTGCCAGGCTGCCTTCAGTGGGAAGTTTGTTTCTCCCTGTCACTTTGTGGGTTCTGTGGCCCTAAAGTTTGTTTAGAGTCATTTTTTATAGGTATTTGAGGTGGTTATGGGGGGAGTGCAGGGAGTTTTCCGGCTTATATGCTGCCACCTTGGCTCTGCCACCCTCTCCATATCTTTTGAAGAAAATTCTTTGCCATAAGGAATGGCTCTTTGAATGGGAGTGGTAGGATACAGGTGGAAGTGTAGGCAACATAAAAATAAAAGATGGCAAAAAAAATTTTTTTAAGGAACAAGGAGCCACTGGAGTTTATTGAGCAACAAACTGACATGGTCAAACTAGTCCTTTAAGAATAAAACTGACAGTATTGATTTGAGAAATGCAAATCAGAACAACTCTCAGAGTCCACAGCAACCTGTCAGATTGGCTAACATCACAAAACAGGAAAATTATAAATGCTAGAGAAAATATGAGAAAATTGGGACACTAGTACATTGTTTTTGTACTAGTGTACATTTTGTAGTACATTTTTGTAGTACATTTGTAGTACATTAGTACATTTTGGAGAGCAATTTAGAATTATGCCCAAAGAGCTATAAAAATGTGCATACCCCTTTGACCCAGCTATACCACTTCTAGGACTGTATCCCAAAGAGATCATACGAATGGGAAAAAGACCCACATGTACTAAAATATTTATAGCAGTTCTTTTCTTGGTGGCAAAGAATTGGAAATTGAGGGGATGCCCATCAATTGGGGAATGGCTGAACAATTTGTGGTATATGAACACTATTGTGCTATAAGAAACGAGGAGCAGGCAAACTTCAGAAAAACCTGGAAAGACTTATATGATTTGATGACGAACGAGGAGAGAAGAACCAGGAGAACATTGTTCTCATTGTACACAGTTACAGCTACATTGTGCAATGACTAACTTTGATAGACTTGGCTCTTCTCAGCAATGCAAGGTTCTAAGACAACTCCAAAAGGCTCATGATGCAAAATGCTATCACATCCAGAGAAAGAATTACAGAGTTTGAATGCAGATGGAAGCATAGTATTTGCTCCCTCTTTTTTCTTTTCTTTTGTTTGTTTCTTCTTTCTCATGGTTTATTCCATTCTTTACAACATGACTAATGTGAAAATGTGTTTAATATGAATGTATATGTAGAGCCTATATCAGATTGCATGCCGTCTTGGGGAGGGGGTGGGGGGAGGGGAGAGAGCAGGAGAAAATTTAAAACTCAAAAGCTTGTGGAACTGAATATTGTAAACTAAAAATAATTTAAAAAAAAAAAGAATAGGATTGGGGGAGGCTAGGTGGCACAGTGAGTAAAGCACCAGCCCTGGAGTCAGGAGGACCAGCGTTCGGTTCCAGCCTCAGACACTTAACACCCACATAAAAAACTAGCCGTGTAACCTTGGGCAAGTTACTTAACCCCAAATGCCCTCCAAAAGGCAAAAGAAAAAAGAATAGGATTGGCAAACTGCTTGCCGTTTTAGGAAGACTTGGAAGTCAAAATTTTGTAAAAATAATTCCTAAAAATTGTCTTTACATATAATTGGAAAAAATAAAATTCTATTTTAAAAAAAAGAATATGATTGGAAGGGGCAAAAGACTTAAGTCAGGGAGGCCAGTGGAGAGGCTACTGCAGTGGTCCAAGTGATCTGTGATGAAGACCAGAATAAGGGGGGGAGGGGGTGGCTATCTGAGGAGGAAGAGGAGTTGTACAGGTAGTAAGTACAGGAAGTTAGAGCTATTGTACAGGTAGGATGGTCCTAGGATATTTGCCAATGGATTGCATATGGCACTGAGAGAGTGAGGAAGGTGGGGAAGAATGGCCCTGAGACTTCTAATATGGATAACCAGAAAGATAGAGGGAGCAGCAACTGAAATGGCAAAGTTCAGAAGATGGGTAGGATTGGAGGAAAAGACTAAACCTGAACTCCCAACCCAGGCTGGCCTCAGACTGAGACCAGATTCTGACCCTAAGCGTCAATCAAACCTTAGGTTCAGACAGATCAGTCATCACTCTTTGTAATCCCATTTGGGAAGTTTGCTTGGCAAAGATACTAGGGTGGTTTGCCATTTCCTTATCCAAATAGAACCTTAGCCCTCATTTAGCCTACACCTTAGTCCTAAATTGACCCCTAATCTCAGACTCCTAAAACTGACTACAGAATGAGACCAGATTCTGGTCCCTACACTGAGACCTAACCAGAGTTACAAACTGAAACCAAATCTTATCCCCAGATTTAGCCTGTATTCTAATATCTGTACGAGCCATGACCCTGAGGACAGTAGTTTTATATATATATATATACATGGAGAGAGAGAGAGAGACAGAGAGAGAGACAGAGAGAAACAGAGAGAGAGAGACAGAGAGAGAGAGGCTACAGCCTGGGAATCTGCTTGCAAGAACCCAATCCTAGATTCTGACTCTATACTTTTGGTTGGCAGCTCTCGACTTCCATCTTAATCTGGACTTAATCTGAGGCTGGAACCGAACTCGGGTCCTCCTGACTCCAGGGCTGGCTCTTTACTCACTGCACCACCTAGCCGCCCCATTCCTATGCAATATTGATCTTTACAGCATCACACTTTCCTTTCATCACCAGACACACCCACAGCTGAGCTTCCTTCTGGCTTTGGCCCAATCATTTCATTTGTACTGGAGTTACTTGTAGTTGTGTTCTACTCTTCCCCAGTAGCATATTGGACACCTTCTGACCTGAAGGGATCATCTTCTTTTTGTATTGTATTTGACTTGATAAGATGCTTGAATTAATTTGTCTGGACTACTGTCAAACTGATGCGGAATGACCTTTTGAAAGTGCTGTAACAGGGGCGGCCAGGTAGCACAGCGAGTAAGAGCACCGGCTCCAGTGTTGGGACGACCTGGAGATCGAATCCCGGGCTCAGACACTCAGCACCACACCCAGAAATAACTGGCCGTGTAACCTTGAGCAAGTTACTTAACCCCGATTGCTTAAAAAAAAAAAGTGCTGTAACATTCCTTCCATGTCAAGTTGCACGAGTTCTGCTTGATTCATCTGAAGAACAGCTAATCCCACCCGAAACACTATCTCTAAACCCTCAGACATAAATATGTCAAATATCCTGGTTGCCACTGGTAGTGGGAAAGTTATAAGAAAGATGGTCAGAAACCAGGATGATGCATACATAGATGTATGGAAACTCTGCATCATGCATTCAAACTGGTACATGCAAAGGCCCAATTCTGCCATACTTGGCTTAAAGAGTTCACGCAGTCTATAATCTTGCATTAATTTAACAAACACACAGAAAGAAGATATTTAGTTTTTATTAATGCCAAGTTATTTAAACAGGCAAGAAGCTAAGCAGCTAAGCAGCAAATATTGCAATTTAGTCGACGGATATGTTACATTTTCCATGCAATGTTCATAATGTTCATAACCAAAGGTAAATGTATAATTGTGACAGAGATTCAACAAAACAATAATATACTTACTTTTTCTAATGTTTCAATGAGCTGTTTTAAAAGTCTGTTTTCTGTACATAATCTTTTGATTTCAACTTGCTCCTCTATTTCTTTTGTTTTTATTGTACTGTATTCATTTTCTAACTTTTTCATCTTTTTTCTGAAGGGATCATCTTCCTGTAACATCTCTTTTATTATTTTCATACTGTCCATAGTTTTTTTTTTTTTGGCACTAGAATGGTTTGCCATTTCCTTTTCTGGTGGATTACCTTTTGTCAGAATTCTCCACTATGACCAGTCCATCTTGGGTAACCCTGAATGGCAGCTCATAATTTCATTGAGCTATGTAAACCCCTCTGCCATGACAAGGCAGTGATTCAGGGTGGGCTGAGGTCATAAACTGAGGCCTAATCTAGACCACAGGCTTAACTCCATACCCAGGCTTTCATTGTACCATAAACATGGCCCCTGCATGAACCACAATCCAGACCTCAGACTGAGCCCCAAATCCAGGCCTTCATTGTAGCCTAAACTTGTCACCTGCCTATGATCCAATCCAGATCACTGACTTTGCCCCAAACACAGGCCACAGACTGAGTCCCAGACTCAGGCATTCATTGTACCCTACAACTAGCCTCTGCCTGAGGCCTAAATCCAGACCTCTGACTGAGGCCCAAACCCAGATCACAGACTGAGAACTAAATACAGGCCACAGACCAATTTGCTTACCCAGAGGGTAAAATAGTAATTGAAAGAATCTATGGATTACCTCCTGAAAGAGATCCCAAAATGAAAACTCCAAGGAATATTACAGCCAAATTCCAGAGCTCCGGGTTCAAGGAAAAAGTGCTGCAAGAAGCCAGAAAGAAATCATTCAAATATCAAGGAGTCATAGTCAGGATTTTACAGGATTTAGCAACTTCTATATTAAAGGACTGAAGGACTTGGAATAAAGCATTCTGGAAGGCAAAGGAGCTTGGATTACAACCACGAATCACCTACCCAGCACAACTGAGCATATCCTTTTTTGGGGGAAATGGCTATTCAATGAAATAGAGGACTTTCAAACAATCCTGATCAGAGATAAACAGAAAACTTCACTTTCAAATATAAGACTCAAGAGAAGCATAAAAAGGTAAACAGTAAAGAAAAAAACATAAGTTATTCAATAAGGTTAAACTGTTTATATCCCTACATGGGAAGATGATACTTGTAATCCTTAAGAACTATATCTCTATTAGAGCAGTTAGAAGGAGTATATGTAGACAGAGGGTGTGGGTATAAGTGGACTTTGATGGGATGATATAAACAAAAATTAAAGGGTGAGAAAGAGGATTGCACTGGGAGAAGAGAGAGAGGTAGAATGAGGTAAATTATACCACATAGGGGTGGCCAGGTGGTGCAGTGAGTAAGAGTGCTGGCTCCAGCAATTGGGAGACCTGGGATTGGTTCCAGCCTCAGATACTTGACACCCACACAAAAACAACTGGCCATGTAACCTTGAGCAAGTTACTTAACCCTAATTGCTTTTAAAAAAATTATATCACATGAAGAGGTGCAAAAGACCTATTACAGTAGAGGAAAAGAACTGGGGGTGTGGGGGGGAGTGTGGTGAGCATTGCTTGAACCTTATTCTCAACAGATTTGACTCAAAGAGGGAATAACATACACATTCAGTTGGATATAGAAATCTATCTTACCCTATAGAGAAGGAGGGGAGAGGGACAAAAAGAGGGGAGGAGGGCTGATAGAAGAGAGGACAGACTGAGAGAGGCAGTGGTCAGAAGGAAAACACTTCTGAGAAAGGACAGGGTAAAAGGAGACAGAGAGTAAAATATAAACAGGGAGGAAAGAGGATGAAATACACAATTAGTAATCAAAAATGTGAATGTTAATGGGATGAACTCACACATAAAATGGAAGCAGATAGTAGAGTGGATTAAAAAACAGAATCCTACAATATGTTGTTTATAAGAAACACATTTAAAGCAGACACACATAGAGTAAAGGTAAAAGGCTGGAGCAGAATATATTAAGCTGAATTTTTTTTTAAAGCAGGGGTAGCAATCAGGATCTCAGACAAAGCAAAAGCAAAAATAAATCTAATTAAAGGAGACAAGGAAGGAAACTACATCTTGCAAAAAGGTACCATAGACAATGAAGAAATATCAATACTAAACATATATATATATATATATAAATGGTATATCATCCAAATTTCTAGAGGAGAAGTTAAATGAATAACAGAAGGAAATAGACAGTAAAATTATACTAGTTGCAGACCTCAACTTTCCCCTCTTAGAACTAGATAAATCTAACCACAAAACAAACAAGAAAGAAGCTAAGGAGATAAGTAAAAATTTAGAAAAATTAGATATGATAGACCTCTGGAGAAAACTGAATAGGGATAGAAGGGAATATATCTTTTTCTCAGTGGTACATGGCACCTAAACAAAAATTGACCATATATTAGAGCATAAAGCCCTCACAATCAAATGCAGAAAGGCAGAAATATTAAACGCATCCTTTTCAGATCATGATGCAATAAAAATTACATTTAATAAAAGTCTATGGAAATATAGATTAAAAATTAATTGGAAACTAAATAATCTAACCTTAAAGAATTAGTGGGTCAAAGAACAAATCATAGAAACAATCAATAATTTCATCAAAGAGAATGACAACAATGAGACAACATATCAAAATTTATGAGATGCAGCCAAAACGGTACTTAGGGTTAATTTTATATCTCTAAATGCTTGCATTAGCAAAACAGAGAAAGAGGATATCAATGAATTGAGCATGCAATTAAAAAAGGTAGAAAAAGAGCAAATTAAAAACCCCCAATTAAACACCAAGTTGGAAATCCTGAAAATCCAAGGAGAGGTTAATAACATTGAGTAAGAAGACCTTTAAACTAATAAATAAAACTAGGAGTTGGTTTTATGGGGAAAAAAACAATAAAATAGATAAACCTTTGGTTAATTTGATTTAAAACAAAAAGAAAACAAAATTACCAGTATCAAAAATGAAAAGGGCAAATTCACTACCAAAGAAGAGAAAATTAAAGCAATAATTAGGAATTATTTTGCGCCATTATATGCCAATAAATCTGAAAATCTAAGTTAAATGAATAAATATTTACAAAAATTTGAATTCCCACATTAACAGAAGAAGAAATAGAATACTTAAATAACCGCATTTTAGAAAAAGGAATTGAACAAGCCATCAATGAATACCCTAAGAAAAAACCCCAGGGTCAGATGGATTAACAAGTGAATTCTACCAAACACTTAAAAAACAATTAATTACAATACTATATAAACTATTTGGGGAAACACGCAAAGAAGGAGTTCTACCAAATTCCTTTCACTATTCCTAAACTAGGAAGAGCCAAAACAAAGAAAGAAAACTACAGATCAATTTCCTCAATGAATATTGACACAAAAAAAATTTAAATAAAATACTAGCAAGGAGATTACAGCAATATATGAACAGGTAGGATTTATACCAGAAATGCAGGGCTGGTTCAATATTAGGAAAACAGCATAATTGACTATATCAATAACAAAACCTAAAGAAATCATATAATTGTCTCATTAGATGCATAAAAAAGCTTTTTTTATATACAAAATACAACACCCATTCCTATTTAAAAAACATTAGAGAACATAAGAATAAATGAAACTTTCCTTAAAATGATAAGTAGTATCAGCAACTATTCTCTTTAACAGAGATAAACTAGAAGCCTTCCCAATAAGATCAGGGTGAGGCAAGGATGCCCATTATCACCACTATTATTCAATATTGTACTCCAAATGTTAGCTATAGCAATTAGAGAAGAAAAAGAAATTGAAGGAATTAAAATAGGCAATGAGGAAACAAAACTATCACTCTTTGCAGATGATATGATGGTATACTTAGAGAATCTTAGAGAATAAACTAAAAAAACTAGCTGAAATAATTAATAATATTAGCAAAGTTGCAGGATAGAAAATAAACCCATAAATCACTTAGCTCATAAGAATCTGAGACCAGATTGGAAGTCAAGTCTTCCTGATTTCAGGCTCAGAGCTCTCATCCACTGTAGTGCTAATCCCTCTCCATCTCCACCCCCACTCCAGATGCCCAGGTCCTATTTGCTGGAACAAATACTTCAGGAAGGAGAATACTATGAAATTAGTTTTGCAAGAGAAGTTGCATCCAGATTGTGGAGAGCTTTGAATGCCAGGATACCATATTTGTATTTTATCCTCTAGACACTGGGAAGCCACTGAAAGCTTTGGAGTCAGGCCATATGTGGGCCTAAGGAAGGTTATTTTGGCAGTTGTTGCCTCAAACATCGTTAAGTCAAGTCAATCAGCACTGATGGGCTGGTCATTCCAAGATGCACGAGTCACTGGGCTAAAGGCTGGGGACACAAAGAAAGGCAAAAGATAGACCCCACCCTCCAGGAGGAACTCACAGAGTCATGGTAAATACTACACAGATGCTTGTGGATTGAAATGTGGAAGCTGAATTGGAGATAAGAGAGAATGGAAGCAGTAGGCACCAATTAAGGGGCTATCTCAGCAAATCAGACAAAACATTGTGGTCTGCAAGAGGGTGGAATGTCTGTATAAGCAGTGACAAGAGAACACTTGCAAAAGATGGGGAAGTAGAAATCAATGAGGTTTGGCAAATGGCTGGGCATGTAGCAGGAGGCCAAGGGAGAGCCAAGGACCCCAATGAGGTTACAAATATGGGCAACTAGCATAATGGTGGTACCTGCAAGAGAAATTGGGAAGTTTGGAGGAGGTCTAGGTTCAGGGGAACATGTTGAGTTTGCAGCAGTGGAGAGGAATTCAGGTCAAGATACGTAAGCAGGCAGGAGAGATTAGAGTCAACAATACAGATCTGGGAGTCATCTCTGTAGAGATGATTCTTGAATCTATGGAAGATCACCAAGAGAGAAAGTGTAAAAAAGCCTAGAGGCTCTAACTCATGTTGAAGGGATAGGATAATTTGAAAATCATCAGCATAGAGATGGTAATTCAATCCATCGGAGTTGAGATCACCAAGTCAAGTAGCATAGAGACAGAAAAGAAGAGGGCCCAGGACAGAACCCTGAGAGACCCCTATGGTTAGAGGGTATGAAATGGAAAAGGCTCCATCCAGCAAAGGAGGTTGAAAAGGAGCTATCAGAGAGGTAGGAGGAGACCCAGGAGAGAGAAGTATCTCAAAAACCTAGAGAGAAGAGAGTGGTGGAGTATCAAAGGCTACAAAAAGGTGGAAGAAAATAAGACTTGAGAAAAGGTCACTGGATTTGGCAACTAAAAAATCATTAGTAACTTTGGAGGAAGGAGTTTCAATGGAATGATGAGGTAAGAAATCAGATTGTAAAGGATTAAGGAGAGAATAAAAGGAGAGAAAAGTTGAGGAATCTGTTGTAGATAGCCTTTCCAAGAAGTTTAGCCACAAAGAGCAGAAGAGATTGAGAAGAATAGTTAGCAGGGCTGGAAGGATCAAATAAGGGTTTTTTTGAGGATGGGGAGATGTGAGAATATTTGTAGGCATTAGAAAATGATTCAATAAACAGAAAGAGATTAAAAATAAGTGATAGAATAGGGATGACAAAGCCAGCGATCTGTTGGAGGAGATGAGATGAAATGAGATTGCTTGAATAAGTAGACGGGTTAGACTTGGTAAGGATTAAGATCACTTCATCATGTGAGGCTGAAGTGAAGGAGGAGATGATGGCAGAAGACATCTAAATGATGTGAGATGGGAAAGATAAAAGAGGGAGCTATTAGATAATGGTCTAAATTTTTTTCCTCTAAAGTATGAGGCAAGGTTCTTAGCTGAAAGAGTAGGGGTAGGTAGAGCCATGTGAGATTCAAGGAGGGATGAAAAGGTTTGGAAGAGCTACTGTGGAGAGTGGGAGAGTGAGTTGATAAGGAAAGTATAATCTTTATAAAGAGAAGAAAAAGTATAAGGATATAATTGAGGACAATACAGAATTATCAAAAACTGACCATGTGCTAGCACATAACCTTATAAACAAATGCAGGAAAGCATCTTTACATCTTCTACTGACTACAATCAATAAAGGATCTTAGAAGAAAGGATTCAAGCTAAATAATCTAATCCTAAAGAAATGGTGGGAAAAGAACAAATCAAAGAAACAATAGATAATTTCATCAAATAAAATGACAAAAATGAAACAAAATACTGAAACTTTTGGGATGTTGTCAGAGCAATCTGGAAGGAAAATGTCCTACACACTTTCATCAACAAAAGAGAGAAAGAAGAGGCCAAAGAATTGGCTACACAACTAAAAAAAATTAGAAAAGCAACAAATCAAAACCCCCAACTAAACACAAAAATAGAAATTCTAAAAATTAAAAAAGATTAATAAAATTAAAACAAAGAACAATTGAATTTATCGATAAAACTAGGTGCTTCTTTTAAACTAAAATAAAATATCTAAGCCAATAACTATTCAACTGTTCAAATGGGTCTGTGATTCACTCCAACTAAGCAGAACCCAATCGAGCCTTGCCATCTGTCATCATCATCTTTTTTTTGAAGTCATGTCTGATTCTGAATGACCCCACTTGCAGTTTTCTTCGCAAAGATACTGGGCTGGTTTGCCATTTGCTTCTCCAGTTCATTTTAGGGATGAGGAACTGGGGCAAATAAGGTTAAGTGACTTGCCTAGGGTCACAAAGTTAGTAAGCATCAGAGGCCACAATGGAACTCATGAAGAGGAGTCTTCCTGCCCTCAGGTCTGGCACTCTTATCCACTTTATATAGTGCTTACCAAGTGTCAGCCATTGTTCTAAGAGCTTTACAACAACCCCAGGAGGTAGGTGCTGTTATTGTCCCCATTTTACAGATGAGGAAACAGAGGCAAACAGAGGTTAAATGACTTGCCTAAAGTCATACAGATAGCAAGTATCTGAGGCCAAATTTGAACAGGATTATTTCTGTTGTTATGTCTTCCAAGGAGTCCTGATTGATCTTTGGATATTTTGGTTTTTAATGATTAATTATTTTGATTGTTTTCCAAATATTAAATCATCTTTGCATCCCCAGGATAAATCTGACTTGAGTCAGGAAGACCTGAGTTCAAATCTAGCCTCAGACACTTAACACTTACTAGCCATATGACCTTGGGCAAGTCACCTAACCCAAATTCCCCGGCTTCCTCCCTCCAAAAAGCAAAAAAAAAAAAAAATTCATCCCCTTAGTTTTATTTTGTATATGTCTTTGTTTTTTAAATGTTACATGAAAGCCACAGATTGTAGGGTTTTGTTTTCTTATCCAATCTGTCACTCTTTTTCATTTTATTGGCTTGTTTAATCCATTCTCATTTAAAGTTATGATAGGATTTTTATTTTCTTTCATTGATCTGTAGAATGCCCCCCCAAGGTATTTTTTTTTCACCTCTTCTGCTATAAACACAGTATTATGTTCTTTTAGTTACTTTACGTTAATATTCTAAGGGGGCCCTGTTCCTACTGATTTTCTCCCAAACACCCCTGATGCACTCTTCTCATTTATTACCCCTTTCCTTTAGGGTTTTATTAGTTTATTTTTCTTTCCTGCTTTAATCTGGCTATATATTTCTTCATCCTCTTTTTTCCTTTCAGATAAGTAGATTCCCCATTCTTCTTCTCCTCTTGAGCTAATGCTCATTAGGTTTTTCATTTCTGAGCCCCTTTCTAAGAAGGATTTCTTTCACTCCTTCATTATCAATCTTCTATTTCTGCTTTTTCTGGACTATCATTCTCTAATTCCTGACCTCTATGATCATATTTCTCTTTTCTCTGGATTCTTCATGCAATCAAAACTTCCAATGAGTCCATTCTAGGTCCTACCCTCTAGGTGCTTTCTGCTACTGCCTTATAGAGTATATCCCATGAATATCCCTTTTCCCTCAGAAACAATGTCAATTACTCAGAACAATGTCAATTACTTCAAGGGTCAGAGAGGACACACTGCCCCTTGGTCCAGCCCTACCCCTTCCACCTGGTCACACCCATATTGAGCTCTCTTTCAAAGACCTTTTTTTTGCCTGAAAATCTCCCCCATGGGTCCCAGCTCTCCCACTCCTCTAGGTAAAATTTGCCCCCAGGAATTCCAACCCTTGCCTCCAGGACAAACAGACTTTTCAGGCACCAAAACTCCTTTTCAGGCACCAAAACCTCTTCCAGTATAAAGTTGTAATCTCCCTTTACCTATAACTGCATTCATCAATGGAACCCACTCCCACCTCCAAAGTAAGGCCTTCTTTCTTTTCTCCCATTTTCAATCTTCCCCTCCTTTCCCACTAGGCATAAAGGTCGTTTTCCCCTCAGTGCCAGCCCTTGATTTGACCCTGGTGCATCACTCCTCTCTGATCTGCTCTCCCTCACCCCTTCATGTACACTCCCATATCCACAGAGGAAGCAAGATGTCTCCAGATTCTGTCCATAATGCTCCCTGTCCTCTTCACTGTTACCTCCACTAGATTTTCATCTGCACTCCTCTCTCTTTCTTACTGCTATCTCTGCTGTCACATTGTTGCTGTTTCTATCTGCATTTATTCACTCCTACCACATTTCTGTTTGGGGCATTCCATGGACAAAGAAAAATGTTTCAAACTTTTCCTTATTATTGAGCATCCATCTTTTGTTCTGTATGGATAGGTCAGGATGGGTCACCCTGGCCTGCATCTGGAGCTCTGCTGTTCTTTGGAACACATTATTTCATTCCCTCCTATTTCTTCTAGCAGATGCAGAATAGTCTTGCATTATTTGAACATTCATTCCTTTGTATTTGAGAACAACAAATACATGGTCTGCAGAACTCCAGGACCCTCCCCTTTCCTTCCTCAATGAATTCAGTGTTTAGCTCACAATCTTTCTTTCCTTTCCAGCTCCTGCCCATATTAGGGGACTTCAACATACATATTGATACTCCCTCAAAAACTGCAGTGGCTCTTCGAGAATCAGAGGATACTCTGATCGTCATTCAGTCTTCCCTCAATGCCCCCCCCCCCACGCCTGTCCCCCGTATTCTGTGATTCGGTGTCACTGGCTTTATTGCTGTTCCTTATGAGTGAAAGATCCTGGGCTTTTTCTGTGGCTGCCCTTGCCCCTGCCTGGAATGTTCTTCCTAGGCACAGCTAAAATTACACCTTCTATGGGGCAGGTGCCTGAAAGGCCCAGGACCCGGGCGGCCAAAGCCAGCCAGTTGCCTGTAGAGATAGGCCTCCCTTTACGACACGCATGCGCGGCGGCGGTTAAGCCCGCGCTGCTTTACGGCAGCCAGCCCGAGCGAAAGTGACCAGAGACGCGGGCCGTGTGTCAGCTGCGGCGACGGCCTTTCGGTCAATGCTGCGGAGGTCTGAGCGCCCCGAGCCAGCCGAGACGGTAAGTGGCCTGCGGAAACGGGTCCCCGCCAGCCAGGCGGGCATTCTTTCCCGCTGCCGCCCTCCCCAGCCCCGTTTGTGACGTGACCTTGGGCGTCACTGCCTTGCGTAACAACTGGAGGGGCCTCGGTTTCCCCATCTTGTGCACTGGCCTGAGCCTGGGGAAGTGGCGACGTGCGGGAGAGCCAGCGGAGGGCAGGACCAGAGGCCCACGTTCGAGCCGCGCCTCCCGATTGGTGTGGGGGTTTGGGGATGAGGCGGGAGCGAGCAACGGTCCCGGAAAAAGGGGGAGGCGGGAGCGAGCAACGGTCCCGGAAAAAGGGGGAGCCGGGACCGGACCGACGCTCTCCCCCTTCCGTGCTCCTTGCCAGGGCGGTCGTGAGGTTCGTGGTGAAAATGGCGGAGGAAGCCCTTGCGCCCCAGTAGCCCGTGCCCACTGGCCAGGTAGGGTGCCCATCAGGAGGCCCGGGTGGGGCATCCACGCAGAGACTGAAATGACAAGCTCTGACCTGTAGGCATTTGCCCTCTACTGGGGGGAAGCCAGGTGTGGAGCCAGTCCAGGGAGGGAGAGGAGGAGGGAGGTCAGCCCCGGCCTTTGGGAGATTCAGAAGATGAGGAGACCTGAAAACACCATGTTGGCCTCCAGTGATGGAGGGGAAGTGTTTACCTTAGTTAATTAATTAGCAACTACTTAGCTAAACTCTCTGAAAAGGCCTAACTTGTAGAGAGATACCTTGGCCCAATCACATTCCCTCTCTGCCTTGGGTTAGTTCTCTTAAGGGGAAGAATGCTAGCCTGGAGACCCATCTAAATCCTTCTACTGACAAAAACCCAGATCTGAAGGCAGAGGTAAATAACCATTTCCTACCCACAAGCTACCTATAAACCCATTTCACTAATTATTCTTGCTAACTAGGTGCTAAGGCTTCATTAAAGAAATGTGACTACTGTCAACACTCTAAATTTCAATGCCCTTAGTCAAAGCTGTGGTTGGTTACCTCACATTAGGTAGGCTCTATTCAAGTTAGGGCCCCCCATGGTCATCTGCTGAGTACTTGTCCAAGGCCAAGCTCAAGAATTCCTTTCCCATTCTTCCTTATTCTCTGATGACAGAACCTTGATCAGCCAGCTGAAACCAATTCTACATTGAACATGGGAAGATGCCTCTGAATGTGAAATGGCCTTTCCCCTTGGTGCCTCCTCTGTCTTGGACTTTGGCCAGCAGTGTGGTCATGGGTCTTGTGGGTACCTACAGCTGCTTCTGGACCAGTGAGTGTGCTTGGACCAAGGCCAGGGCCAGGGCCAGAAGGACTTTCCTAAGGGATAGAGTAAGAAAAAGGGATGAACTAAACCTTGGAAGGGGACTCTGTAATTGGCGATCCTTTCTTTATCTGCATCCATGAGCATGGTTGACAATCCATCCTGGATTAGTCCTGGCTTGAGTATGGTTTGCTCTGAGAGCTGATTCTTGAAAGGAGACTAGGGAAAGCAGCAGTATCTTGCCTAGGGGTTTGAGCCAATTAGCTGGGAAGGGAAATCTACTTCCCTAGAGACAATACAATTTCAAGGAGGAACCAGTAGACTGAATGAAGAGAGAAAACATTGGGGGTTGACTCTGTGTGTGTGCACATATATATGTATATATGTATACATGTATGTATATACACATATACATACACACATACATAGAAAGTTAGCAGTAGCTCCAATATGGTACCAGCTTTGTCTTCTCTCCAAATAGAGTACATGAACCAACTTAATGTGCACAACAAGGAGGTGCTGTATGAACTGATCGAGAATCGAGACCCTGGCACACCGCTAATCACTGTCTCCAATCACCAGTCCTGCATGGATGACCCACACCTCTGGGGTACAAATTTTGGAAAGCTTGGGCTCCAGTGGTAGAGGAAGGGGGATGGCTCTCCAGTGCATACAGCCAAGGACACTGGCATTTGGGAGTTAGGCAGGAGCCTTTGAGGGAACAAAAGAGCCTTAGGCCTCACCCCCACCTGTGGCCATCCTAGTTATATGGTCTGCCTTTGGAATGCTTTGTACTGTTCTTCTGTGCATGCTTTTTAATTCTCCTGTACTAGACTCTAAGCTCCCAGAAGGCTTTGCTCTCATCCCACCATAGCTGAGCACAAGGCCTTCCACAGAATAGATGTTTGTTGAATGAAATGAAAGTTGTCCAAAGCGAGGAGGTAGCATGTCTGGTTTTGAAAATCTTGGGGATGGAGAGTGATTGCCCTCTGCCTGGTACTAATGAGTTCTTAGGATGAGTTGCTTCTCCTTTGGTATTTTGGGGTAAGGACAACTTATTCAGGGTAGTTTCTGGGCAGTCCCTAGATTTTGATGGAGGAGACCTGGGTTCTCATCTAAACTTTACCATTGACTTAGAATGTGATTGGACCAGTAGTCCAATCAGGCTTATGGTGCCCTAGCTTCCTCATATGTCACACAGGGATATTGAGGCCTGCCTAGTCTCCCTCCCAGGACTATTAAGATAACAGCCATGAGAGCTCTTGGGCAAGGAAAAGGTCCCATATAAATGAAAGGAATGATTATTCTGTTGGAATACCATCAGTGAATCAGTGTTGGCATCCGTACAGAGTCAGAAATCACCTGGGCATATGACTAGTATGGAAAATGCTTGCTATCTCTTAGGTTAATGCCAGAGCATTCCCAGAAACTTTGTTTATCCAGATTCCCCACTAGAAGACTCAAAGAACCCCAAGGGCTTTCCCATCCCAATTGATGATGGCTCCACAACCTTGCAGGACCCTTCGAGCTTGGTTCTGGATTCATCAGAGAAAGAGGCCATTCAATCTAGTTTCCAGCATTCTCTTGGTTACATTTTGATTCTATGAAAATGAGTCATCTTTGTTTGGTAATACCCTCTATGACCAGAATATTGGATGAACCAGATAGTACTCTGGTCCCTTCCCCAAATTTCTGGCAGGTATTGTGTTATCATTATCATAAAGCTTGTCTCCAGTGCTTTGTCCTTTGTGGGTACCTGATAAATTTTGTTTGAATTGCTTTGGTGACCGTCAGTCGATGAGGCTCTGAGCTGGTTGCTGGACATGAGAAGGTTGTATAGACCTGCCTTCTCTTGGTACCAGGATGCTAACAGGGATAGAGACAGTAGGTGCCATAGTCCTTGAGAAGAAACAGAAAATTAGATGTCACAGAGTTGGAAGGGCCCTCAGGGGCCATCTAGGCCAACTGGCAACTGAACAAGAATTTTCTAAACATGCCCAGGCTAGGCCTCCACTGAGGGGCACTTTGTTCTGCTTGGGGAACAACCACCTGTTATGTACCTGGGGCCTCAGTGGGTCCAGATTTAGATAGCAGTCACCAGTTCTGAGAGGTGCAAGGAACTTCAGAAGCCACCAAGTCTAACCGATATCTTGACTAAGAATGTCTGATGAAATCTCTTATCAAGTGGATATCCAGACTCTCCTTGAAGGCCTCCAGTGAGGAAAAACTCACCTTTTCTTAATCAGTCCATTCCACTGGTGGACAACACTGACAGTTATACCTTACACCAGACCTAACTCCCTACCCTCTCCCCCCCTCCCCCCCACACACACAGTTTGCACTCATTGCTCCTGGTTCTGCTTCCTAGGAGCAAAACACTCAAGTCTAATCCCTTTTCCATAGGGCAGCTTGAAGACAACCATCATATGTCCCCATCTGTCCCCGTCGTCCATCATGCCCCTCCTCCCCCCATCTTTCTTCTTCAGGCTAAACATCCCCAGTGCCTTCAAATAATCCTCATGTGGCATGAGCCCTGGTCGCCCTCCTTAAAATGTGCCTGCCACAGCTGACCACCCAGAACTGAGCACAGACGTCATCTGATCAGGAGATTTCATTGCTTCTCACCCAGATGTTTTCCACCTGGTTTCACCTTTCCACTTTGTGGGTTTCTTTTCATGGGTATTTCATATTGGTATATGAATCCACCCCTCCCTCCCACTTTATCTTATCTAGTTTTGCATAAAACATGATGAGTCACATCCTGCAAAGTCTTAGGCATCTCTCTGAGGTTGAATTTATCCCCTTGTGTTAAGATCTCATTTTGTCTAATACTGTGTCTGAGGTGGAATTTCATTCTTGAATATTGCCTCTGAATTACTAAGCCTTCCCATTGTTATTCTTCCTATATCATACCCCTGTAGTATTCTTTTTTTTTTTTTTAAAACAATCAGGGTTAAGTAACTTGCTCAAGGTTACACGGCCAGTTATTTCTGGGTGTGGTGCTGAGTATCTAAGCCCGGATTTGATCCAGGTCATCCCAACACTGGAGCCGGTGCTCTTACTTGCTGAGCCACCTGGCCGCCCCTACGCAATTGGGGTTAAGTAACTTGCTCAAGGTAACACGGCCAGGTGTTTCTGGGTGGGTGCTAAGTGTCTGAGCCCGGGATTCGATCTCCAGGTCTTCTCAACACTGGAGCCGGTGCTCTTATTCACTGTGCTACCTGGCTGCCCCGACCCCCTGTAGTATTCTGAGAGGATTATATTCTCTGTACTTAGCAGGTATATATGGGAAGTTTTCTTCTGTCCCCATTTTTACTTTGAAGTCATCTCAGCTGTATCTGTAGATCTCCAAGCAAAAATGTATTATAGTGGCCTTCATTACATGCGCATTCTCACTGGGCAAGAGCCTATCATTCGTGCACATTAAGCCCTGGTCCAGAAATTCCAAACTCCTTCAGTGATACCATCTTATCAGCCAGAGAGAGATTGTCATTGAGATGATCAGAGAAGGTAGAACTTTAAGCTCCATGATTGAGTAGGACTTACAACTTTAGGCTCCATGGTTGAGTAGGATTTACATCAGTGTAGGAAGAAAGAATCCTGGGCCGGGATATGGGTGAGCAAAGGCAACAGCAGGAATGGGCCTGGTACGTTTGTAAGGCCAGATTGCTGGAGCTGAGGGTGTCTATAGAGTAGGACTAGGAGATGAAGTTACAAGAGGAGGTGAGAGATTGTGGAGAACCTTAAATATCTGGCTGAGTCCTTTGATGTTTTTCTGGTAGACCATGGGGAGCTATTAAGGGTTTTTGAGCAGTGGAGGCATGTAATCAGAGTCCTGTTTGTGCAAAATAGATTAGAGAGGCAGTAGCTAACACAAGAAGATTGGGAGATTCCTGGACTAGATGGTGTGAGAAGAGAGGACCCTAATTTAAGAGCTGTCCTGGAGGTGTAGAACTTGGAGGTTGGAAATAGAGAGTCAGAAATGACTAGGTAATTTCCAGGTTGGGCGATAGGGAGAACGAAATGGAAAGGTTAGGAGAAAATAAAGCAGTTGTGGAAGGAAGATGAGTTGGCTTTTGAATATGGCAAGTTGCCCAGTATAGCTTTGAGCTGGTGAGTGTTAGAAGGCTAGGGCTGCTGAGAGAACTTGGTGGGCCCTCAGGGATATTAAACACGGGCACAGTGGTGGGGGTGAAGGAGGCCTGAGTGCCTTCCCCAGCTAGCTAACTTCTGTCTTCCCCCAGGGATTCTGAAACTCCGACACATCTGGAACCTGAGGCTGATGAGGTGGTAAGTAGAAGGAATGGGCCCCTAAACTGGGGACAGCCCTTAGTTCCCATCTCCCATCCCAGGCAGATTTTGAAGGTATCTGTTTTTCTTAAGGGTGTAGCAGATGGAGGTATGACCTCTCCCCCAGAATTTCCCTGCTACCAGCAGCATTATGGGAGTTGAGAGGTGTGGGGAGGTAGTTAGAGTCTTCAGGCTTGTGCAGAAAGCATCATCCACCTTCTCCCTACAGGACCCCAGCAGCTGCAGATATCTGTTTCACCAAGGAGCTGCATTCTCATTTCTTCAGCTTGGGAAAGTGTGTCCCTGTGTGCCGAGGTGAGCCCCCACCCTGCAGCCTGGGAGCCACCTTGACACCCTTCACCCCCACCCCTCAAACTAACAGGCCAATGTTCCCTCAAGGGGAAGAGTATAGCCTAATCCTAGGGTACATTATAGAGAAGATGCTGCTGTAACTGGGGCCACTTTCTCTGAGCTTCCCCTTGGGTTAAAGGAGAAGAAAGAGGTGTTGGTCAGTACTCACATCCTACCTTGCTCCCCAAACAAGCCCCCAACCCTAAGCAGAGAGTAGACACTCACTAAGAGAAGTCCCACCTCTTCCAGAATGTGTGTTGCCAAGAGCAAAGCTGGGCCAGTCTCTTCTCCCTGTGACATCCCTTCTCCTTCCCTTACCCCAACTATAACTTGATGGTAAGGGGCTGGGGACAGGGATGGCTTTTCTCTGCTAGGGGATGGCGTCTACCAGAAAGGGATGGACTTTATCCTGGAGAAACTCAACAATGGGGACTGGGTCCACATCTTCCCTGAAGGTTGGTGAGGGTGGGGGGAGGGGAGGTGGGAAAGGAAGCTAATAATGGGTATGGAGCAGCCAGCAGGAGGAGGGGTTGGCAGGGTCAATTCCCCTTGGGGTAGGGGAAAAGAACTGAAGTCCCTATCCTGTCCTATCCCACCCCACTCCTCTCCCCCTAAATGCCTCTGGCAGGCCTCATTGGGCCTCATATGAGGGGAGGCCTCCTTGAGCTACTCACCTCCTTCTCTCTCTTCAGGAAAAGTGAACATGAGCCAGGAATTTCTTCGTTTTAAGTGGGGTGAGTTTTGGGGTGACCCAGACTGCTAGGGTCAGGGGAGCAAACCTCAGCCATTTCAACTAGCCCCACATTTCTCCCTTCTAACTTCCCCAGACCTTTCTAGTTCAGTGGGCATTAGGAATGGCTCAGAGGTTGGCTCCTTCTGTTGGGTTTTTTGGGGTATGGCCTATATTCTACCCACTCCATTCTTTCCTGGCAGGAATAGGCCGCCTGATCGCTGAGTGCCACCTCAACCCCATCATCCTTCCACTTTGGCACATTGGTGAGCTTTCTGGGAAGGGAGCCTGGTGGTAAGCATCCTGGTATAGTGATATTCAGAAGGTAGTGGGAGACAGGGAGAATAGGGCTCTCCCTTGGTATCTTGGGGTCAAAGAACTGGGAGGGAATGGGGGTGGAGTTGGAGGTGTCTAGAATCCCTCCCTTCCCTCCTCTTTGACCATTTGCCTTATTTTCCATTGGCCTCCACACTTGTTGTGTAGGAATGAGTGACGTGCTTCCCAACACTCCACCCTATTTCCCCAGATTTGGACAGGTGAGTGGGAGCCAGCCAATCTCTGGTTCTCTTTCTCCCCCTGCCTCCCCCAGGCTTGGCCACCACAGGGCAATTCTATTCCTGACTTCTTTGTGTGGAGGGAAAGGGGACAGGAAGGTGTCTTGGGAAGCCCCTTATGTGGCTGTTTTCTGCTCTGTCAAATGAGGTTAGACTCGATTTCTTATGAAAATGATTCTTCCATCCCTATCCTCACTTTGGTCTGGACCTTTAGGGAATTCTTGGTGTGGAAACTCCCTCCACCAATCCAGCAACTTCTTTGTAACTTAAAGTGTTGAAGGCACTGAGGTGAGGTAACTTGTCCAGGGTTACACACCTACTGTGTTGCTGAGCTTTTCCTTATTCTAAGGCTGCTCTGCCCACCAAGCTGCTATTCTAATGGTGTTTTAAAAGGTGGTCTTCTATGTAGAGATCCTCTGAAGGCAGAGAACTGGGATGGGAACGTTGGTGTCTGAATGGAGTTATTTTCAGTGTAGGGGGAGCAAAACAGGGTTCTTAACCTATTTTACATAATGGACTCTTGGCCAACTAGGGTGCACCACAGTGCTCAGCATTTCGGGCTTGGAGTCAGGAAGACTTGAGTTCAAATCCAGCCTGAAATGCTGACTAGCTGTGTGACCCTGGGCAAGCCACTTCACTGCTGTCTGCCTCAGTTTCCTCATATGTAAAATGGAGATGATAATAGCACCTACCTTCTGGTGTCACGAGGGTTAAATGAGATAAAAATTATAAAGTGCCTAGCACATAGTAGGCACAATATGAATGTTAGCTTTTTATTGTCATTAAGCCTGACTCATAGTAGGCACTATAGAAATGTTAGCTATTAGTATAATTATTATTATTATTATTATCTAGTGGAGCTTATAGACTCCTCAGAATCTATGGGTTTAAATACACAACGATGCATAAGGTTTCAAAGAAAACCCAAGGTTAGTGAAAAGGAAGGTGTCATTTTTTCCCACCCAAGTTCATGGAACCTCTGAGATCTCTCTGGTGGAGCCCAGGCTGTCCTATCCAGTGCTCTCTTCCCAACACCATGCTGCGTCTCCAGGCAGAGTTTTAGCACTAGGAACATGACATTGGCTCCAGTATGAGTGACTTTGGATGTCTATACCAAAGGATTTCCTAGCAGTGACAGTGTTAGGGTAGACAGGCTCTTAAGGCTAATATTGGGACACTGGTGGTTGGGAGAGGTGGGCCCTTAGGCCTAGTCTAACCCCCTCATTTTACAGATGAATAAACTGAGGCCCAGTTTGGGGAAGGGGACCTGCCCAACGTCACACACAGTGGCAAAACCAGAACTAGAACCCAAACCCAGATCTCCTGATTCCTAGGCTCATACTAGCCTTTCCTCAGCCTTAGCTTCTAGGCCTTTGGGTGGGGAGGTGGGTCCCTCTGGGGCAGGATTTGGGTGGTTCTTTGGCTCTGTTGACACCCCTGTGACATCCTCTCCCTCACCCTTCCAGAAAATCACCGTGCTCATTGGAAAGCCATTCAGTGCCCTGCCTGTTCTTGAACATCTCCGAGCTGAGAATAAGTCAGCAGTGAGTTAGCTGGAGAGTGAAGTTGGGTTTGAGAGAGTTGGACATCCTCCAGGGGACCCCTGGGATATTCCTTGAGAAGGACAAGGGTCTGGAGGGAGAGAAGCAAAAAAAATGCTTTTAATCTTGTCTGGGATCCGACTATGAGCTCCAGGGGAGAGGAGGTGGGGCTCTCCTGCCAGTCCAGCTGTCTGGGTCTCCATGCCCCCTTTCCCAGCCATGGTCAAGACATCTAGAGACCCTGACCATCAGCGGAATGGCCCCAGAGCCATGCATACACAGGCATGCTACCCAACCAAATGAGATCATATGTGTGAGAAGCTTTGCATGTTGCCCTGTCCCTTCCCTTCCTCCTACTTTCTGGAAGCTCTTCCTCTTCCTATTCCTCTACTGCCTCCATCTTCCCCCAGAAAATAGCACTAGGTAAGGAAGGGCCCCAGGGCACCTCAGCTCCACATCTCTGTCTCTTCTCTCAGGTGGAGATGCGAAAAGCCCTGACAGACTTTATCCAGGATGAGTTCCAGAGTCTGAAGGCACAGGCCGAATTGCTCCACAACCACTTCCAACTCCTGAGGTAGCCTGGGAGCTCCCTGGCCCTGAGCTGCTTGCTGGGGAGTCTCCTGTCCTGTCAAAAGCTCCCCCACCCCATGCCATTCTGCCAGGATGACCTGCTCCTTTCATACTTTGCCAGGAAAGCTCCATGCTCCTGCCTCAAGAGCTGAGAGCGCCCCCTACCTCCCCCAAGTCCCACTCCCCTGGTGGCAGCTCAGGACATTTAGCACCTTGGGTAAAGAGGTGAACTATGTGCATGCGGAACCAGGAATGGGCTGATTCCCTTCCAGACATCAGTGTCACCCTGGCCAGTGTATGGGGGAATGTATGTTGGGAGTGGGAGAGGACAATCAACTAGAAAGTGATGGTAAAGGCTTTGGTTTTATGCTTTTCAGGCCATAGGTTTTACCTTGGATTGTCCTTTTGTAGACTCCCCACTGGGAGTTTCCTCTCTTCTGTTTTTCTAGATAAAGCAGCAGTCCCTCTTAACATGTGCCAAAACTTTTTCTATGGTCTCTGGTGCAAATCAATGAAACAGTGGCCTGGAAGGAGTGGGACAGTTATGAGGCTCATTGTGATGGGGGGGGGGGGGGTTGTGCAGGGAGCAGAGAGTGTCCCAGTCAGGGTTTCCCTGGGCTCAGAAATGTTGTTTTGCTTTTGCTCTATTGGGCAACATTTAGCTGCCCATGGGGATGCATTATAGTTGCCTCCCTATTCCCTTGAGAAGCCCACTCAAAGTTCCCGTTTTAACTGGAACATTTGCAGATGCTTATGGGACAGTTACAGCCTAGGAACCTTCTTGGGAATTCCTGTAGCCTGTATGAGATGAGGCTGGGAAAATCGTTAGTTTTCGGCTTTTTATCTGAGAGTGCTGGGATAGGTAGTCAAGAGGTCACAAGACCTAAGACAGACTAAATGTTAGATTTGTGAGGATACTTAATAGTCATAATGATTGTCTCCTGGGATTGTGATCTGGATTGCCCATACAGAAAATCATGGAATAATCTTGAAATAGTAAGGTAAACATTCTCATATATAAGGGAGAGGCAGGCTGGTTCTCCATCCTCCCAGAAAACTTTAACTCTTCCCTCTTTGCCCTCTGACCAAGGCTTGGTTGAGGCAAGGCAAGGTAACGTCAGGGAGATGGTCTCTGGGCCTCAGGCCCTCTGGCTTCTAAGGAGGGCAGAAGCCAGACCTGCATAGAATGGAGGCAGGGAGCAGAATCATGTTCCTTTTCATCCCAAGGGGCTCTTGTCTGATCCAAAGGAGGGAACATTATTCTTCTCCCTGCCCACCACAAGGCTGTGGTGACCTTTCTCTCTCTGAGCTGTCTTCTCTTTTATGCCTGTATGGTTTTTCACCGATTTTTAACAATAAAGTCTGTGTCTGCCATGGTTCCACCTCTCTCTGCCATTCCAGTCTCTTTATGTGTTGGGAGAGACAAGAAGTTTGGGGGCTGTGGGGTGGAGGTGGAGTCGTTTGCAGAGCTTTAAATCATAACCTCAGTGTCAGAGCTGACTGGGCCCTTCAGATCAATGAGTCCCATTCCTTTATTTTATATGGTGGAAAGCTGAGGCCCAGAGAACAGAAGGGAGTTGCTGCCTAAGACCACACCAAGTGTTTTGTAACTAGCAATTTTGTCATTTCCTCCTTTAATTCCACCTTTACCTGCCTCCCGCCCCCCTTTAAAGGGAAGACTAGCTGGGGGTTATGTTCCAGTCCTGGGGAGGAACACAGTTTGGCCCAGGTCAGATCATGGTTGTCAAAGTGTTCATTCAGATAGATCTTACTGGGGATCTTTGGAGACAAGTACTCTGCCTCTCTGGCGATGGGCGGCATACCCCTTTCCTGGGTAACGCATCCTGGGCACACAGGTTCGCTAACCCTACTTACTGCATATGTGGTGCTGCCCACAGGCACAGTTGCAATCAGGTGGCAAAAGGAACTCTTTGGGAGGTAGGAAGAGGGATGGAAGATGGAGACCTGGAAGTCCCGAGCCTGGCTGGGCCAGCTCCCTTGTTCTGATGTTGGACAGAGGTTTGACTTGGCCCAAGCACCCCAGGCAGTGGCAGAGGCAAGATTTAGACCCTGTCCCTGTGGGGCCAGCCTAAACAAGCTAGCCAACATGAAGCAAGGCACTGGGGACATGAGGGCCATTGGCAGGATCAGTGCAGATAAGGTCAGGTTAATTTGAAGAGAATGAGAGTATTAAGTGGGGGATCAGTCCCTGAACTGAACCTTAAACACAGGCATTCTATGGTAGAAATGAGAAAGGAACGTTCTCGTCACATGGGCACAGAGGACATGGCAAAGAACACTGGCAACAAGGGAAAACAGTCGTGTTTTACAAAAATAGGCTGTGTAGCAAAAAAGCAGCATGGTCTGGTAGAGCTGTCCTGGAGCCAGCAAGACCTGGGTTCAAGTTCTGCCTCTGACAACCAGTGGCTCTGTAACCCTGGGCAAGGCATCCGACCCCTGCCCACAGCCAACTCTCTCCAGACTAAGCTGCAGAAAAGGTGCACTTGGCACTTGGCTCTGGTAAATTGATTGATGGAATGAATGCATTGAAGCCATGAAGGAGTTTCTAAGCTATACTTGAGAAAAGAAAAGAATCAAAGCCAAGGAGAGGATGGGTTGGGGGTAATAGTTAACCACAGAGAAAAGCAGAGTTGCTTCATCCTTGTTCTGTTACTGTTTTCTGTTAACCAAAAGAATGGCCTTAGTCCCGGAAATGGCAGCCAGTCAGGTTGACAAGGATTCCTTGGAAAATTTCTAAATACATTCCACCCACTAGCAGGATGGAAACAGCAATTAAACTTTTCAATGCGTGCAACGAAATTTTACTAATCAGTATGTTGAAGCAAAATAAACATCAACCCCTTCTTAGAGGTTCTAGTAAAGCATCTTATACTGATGCCCAAGACAAGGTCCCCTCTCTGTCCAACTGGAGGTCATCTCTGAGTTGGTGGCCCGGCAGATCTCTACCAATCAGCACTGCTCTCTAGCCAACATGGTGATCAACTGGGAATGACTAAGCTATTCTCAGCAATACAAAGATCCATGACAATTCTGAAGGATCTTATGATGAAAAATACTATCCATATCCAGAGAAAGAACTGATGGAATCTTTTTTTCTTTTATTCATTTCAAACAAATACAAAATGAGGAAAGGAAAAAAAAATACCTTTCCATCTACACAGCAGAACATAAGAGAGGATTCAATATCAAACAGATTTCCAATTCAAGAAAACCTACATAATAAGTGCTACATATTGTTTTCAAAGCTACCCAGATTTTCTGTGCTTCCTTCTAGGTTTTCTTTTGTTCTCTACTGTGCACTTTTTACTTTTTTTTCCCCCTCCCTCCTCTCTCCCCCACCCTAAAGAGGGCTACAATTAAATTCGAACACACACACACAACATTGCATATTTGTATTTAGAGGTGGATAGCATCTTCCTCCATAAGTCTAAGTCTTTCCATGATTTTCTAAATCAACTAACTCATCGTTTCTTATATCACAATAGTATTCCATCACAATTCTGTACACACAGCTTGTTCAACCATTCCCCAATTGAAGGGCATCTGTCATTCTAGCCAACCTGTTAGGTGTAAGATAATATCTCAAAGTTGTTTTAATTTGCATTTCTTTAGTCAATAATTTAGAGCATTTTTTCATATAATTTTGCGTTCTTCATGGAAAAACTGACTTCATATCCCTTGACCATTTATCAATTGAGGTATGACTCATATTCTTATAAATTTGACAAATTTCTTCATGTATTTGAGAAATGAGACCTAAATAATACTGAATAATACTGTTTTTCTCTTTTAATTAAATCTATTTTAGCCTTAACTTTGTCTAAGATCATGATTACTACTCCAGCCCTTTATTTTAACTCTGTGTGTATCTCTTATTTTTATTGTATTTCTTGAAAGCAACATATTGCTGAATTCAAATTTTAATCCATTCTGCTAAATATTTCCTGTTTCATGGGCAAATCTTCATTCAAGTTATAATTCACTCAAAGTTATAATTACTTGTGTATTTCCCTCTATCCTATTTTTCCTCATCTTTATCACCCTATTTACCCTATCCCTCCTCCAATTTACTTCTACCTGCTTTGGGGGGGGGGGGAGACCTTAGGTAAAAGAGGCCATTTTTTGCCTCCTTTCTTACCTAGCCGTGTTTACTGAATGGGTGTTGCCTCAGACAAATTGAGACCTGGGAAAGACCTTAGCTTAAAAAGGCCAACTTCCTCCATGCAGCCAGGGCCATCTCTGGGCATCCTGATCTATATCTGTCTACTGGATCCAGATGGCTCCAGTGAGGCTGGTGACTTTGCACAGCCCTCCCTCACTTAAATTCAGTTCTCCTGCAAGTCATGACATCACCTTCCTGATGTGGTGGTCCTCTTTGAGAATGAAGGACAAACAATAACAATAACTTCTACTGCTACCTTGCCCTCCTATTCCTTAATCTATCCACCCCTCTAAGAGTCCCTCCCTTATACTCTCCCTTCACCCTCTTCTTTCTAAACTTAGTCATATGTGTGTGTGTGTGTGTGTGTGTGTGTGTTATTTCCTCTTTTTTCTTATTTTTCATTGGGAGGGAGGGGAGCAGAAGGAAGGAGAAATACGAGCAATGCAGAAATGTCTTTAACAAATTTTAACTAATCATTCTGCAGCCTGACTTCCCTGCCTTTCAGGTGGTAGACCAAGGACCTCTTTACCAGAGAGCCTTTTCCTTTTGTTTAGTGAATGATCGCAGCCAAACTGCAGGACCTGGGTCCGGCTCCGAGCCCCAGGGAGCCTCGGGGGCTTTCCGCTTCCTGCTGTTTTCCAGGTCATAGTGGGAAACGCTGCGGCAGCCCCACAGTCACATGGCGCAACAGGAGAGAGGGGCGGCCGCACTGCGGGGCATATGCTGGGGAAGGGGGCGGGGCATATACTGGGGTGTGGGGCGGGTAACTGGGTATGGGGGCAGAGGAAGACGCAGGAGAAGTGCGGGAAGACCTTGGGCTGGAGGGAGGCCAGGGGTAGGGGAGGTGGGCGCTGTTAATCCCTCTTTAACCTATTTCTGATGAAAGTAAGGTTTCCGCACTCCCAGCCCTCCACACCCACTTGCTTCTTCTGTATTACTTCTTCCTTTTATGCCTCATTCGTATGAGATAATTACACTTTTATATCTCTCCCTATAGAGTTTGATTTTTTAGAATCACCCCAGCTTACACAGCTTAGTCCAAGCCTTTCTTTCAAACTACTCAAATAATAATGACAGTTATGAGTATTGCTAACATTTTTGCATAAAAGAAGTAAACAGTTTGACCTTATTGAGTCCCTTATAAGTGGTCTTTAATGTTTACCTCCTATTTCTTCTGGATCTTATATGTCAGATTTTCCATTAAGTTCTGCTCTATTTGTCACAAATACCTGAAAGTCTCTCAATTCATTAAATATCCATTTTTTTGTGCTTTGTTTTTTTTTTTCCATTCAGGATTATAGTTTGCTGGATAAATTACCCTTGGTCATAACCCCAGCTTTTTTGCACTATGAAATATAGTATTCCAAGACCTACATTCTTTCAATGTAGAACTGCTAATTCTTGTGTAATCCTGATTGTAGCTCCACAATATTTAAATTGTTTTTTTTTCCTTTGTTGCTTTCAATATTTTCTCCTTAACCTGGGAGCTTTGAAACGTGGCTATGATATTCCTGTAAGTCTTCCTCTTGGGATTCCTTCCAGGTGATGAACAATGGATTTTTTTTTCCTATTTCAGCTTTACTTTCTTGTACTAGAACTTCAAAACAATTTTCCTTAATAATTTCTTGTAATATTGTATCAAGATTTTTTTTTTTGATCACTACTTTCAGGTAGCCCAACTAATCTTATATTGTTTCTCCTTGATCAGTTGTTCTGATAAAATATTTCACATTCTCTTCTATTTTTCATTCTTTTGTTTTTGTTTTATTTCTTGGTGTCTTATAATATCATTAGCTTCCCCTTGCCCAATCCTAGTTTTCAAGGAATTATGTTATTCCCTAAGTTTTTTATTCTCTTTCTCCAGTTGGTTGACTTTCTTTTCATAATTTTCTTGATTTTCTTGAATTTCTGTTCTTTTTCCCCCCTATTTTTCCTCCATCTCTCTTGATTTTTTTTTCTTTTTGGAGGGGGGAATGCAGGGCACTTGGGGTTAAGTGACTTGCCTAAGGTCACACGGCTAGTGGGTGTTAAGTGTCTGAGACTGGATTTGAACTCAGGTCCTCCTGACTCCAGGGTCAGTGCTCTATTCACTGTGTCACCTAGCCACCCCCTCTCTTGATTGATTTTCAAAGGGACTCTGCTCTTCTTCAAATGCCCATAGGCAGTGGGTTCCCCACCCTTCTACTGCATTCACCAGGTGTATCCTTGCTTTTTCTCTCCCATAGCCACAGCCTAGGACAGTCAGGTCAGCACAGCTGTGCTTGGTTGTCCCTCCACAGTGGAAGGTTCCTCAATCTTCTCCTCCTCAGCCATGGGATCCCAGCATGTCCCTGAGGTGACAGTTCCTGTGGCTGAGGTTGCCTCCTTGATCCAGCTGCTCTCTGGTCTTCTTGTTTGGTGATTCTGAAGAGTTGACCTAGAGGTGTTTGCATTTCACTGGGCTCAATCTCCTCCTCTGGAGGTTGTCTTCCCTGGTATCTTTTCAGGTTGTCTTAGGGAGACGATTGCTTTACCCCAACTTTTGTTTATTTCTGCAGTTCTACAATTACTTTGAGGCAATGTTCCATCCTTTTTTGTGGAGGAAATTTGGAGAGCCCAAAGTCTTCCGTCCTACTCCACCATCTTCCCCACTGATGGAATATGAATGCAGATCAAAGTATACTTTTCTTCACTTTATTTTTCTCATGGTTTGGGGTGGGTTTTTTTGTCTGTGTTTTATTCCACAGCATGACTAATATGGAAATGTTTTACACCATTGCACATGTATAACCTGTACCAAATTGCTTACCATTTCAGGGAGGAGGAAGAAAGGGAAAGAAGGATAGAATTTGGAACTCAAAATTTTTAAAAAGAATGTTAAGGGGAAGGGAAGAGGGAGGGGCGGACAGAGAAGAAAGGGCAGACTCCAAGTGGCAGCAACACAAGATGGCGGCGACCACGGGCTCAGGAGTGAAAGTCCCTCAAAATTTCCGACTGTTGGAAGAACTTGAAGAAGGCCAGAAAGGAGTAGGAGATGGGACAGTTAGCTGGGGTCTTGAAGATGATACAGATATGACACTTACAAGATGGACAGGAATGATTATTGGGCCTCCAAGAACATTTTATGAAAACCAAATATACAGCCTTAAAATAGAGTGTGGACCTAAATATCCAGAAGCTCCCCCCATTTGTAAAATTTGTAACAAAAATTAATATGAATGGAGTAAATAGTTCTAATGGAGTGGTGGACCCAAGAGTCATATCCGTGCTAGCAAAATGGCAAAATTCATATAGCATCAAAGTGATTCTGCAAGAGCTTCGACATCTATTTATGTCTAAAGAAAATATGAAGCTTCCTCAGCCTCCTGAAGGACAATGTTACAGCAATTAATCAAAAAAAAAATCTTCCCCCTTTATTCAGTTTTAAGCTGTCTTCATTTTCCACAGTAGTAAATTTTCTAGATGCATCTTGTAGACCTCGAAGTACTGGAAAGGATGTTCCTATTCAAAGGCAATTTGTCTTAAGATACTGTAAATGATACTAATTTTTTCATTTGAAATATAAGTTGTGCTATAACAAATAATCTTGTCATATGTAACCACTGTCCACTTAGCTGAACTTCTGGTATCAAGAAAGTCTATTTAAATTTATTACTGTCATAACCAGTGTGGCACATCTAACTCAACTGTGAAAAAAATATATCACACAATCACCTTGCTGCTTATATGGCCAAGGATTCCACCACCCTACCCCTTTGCAATAGCATTCCAGCACTGAGCCATTTATTAAAGTAGATACAAAGGTTTTAACTTCCAGTATGACACAGGAAGCTTAATGGACTACTATTGAGGGTGTGTGCTAACCTGTCACCCCTCCCTTTGTGCTGACTCTAATAAAGGCTGACAATGCTGGTGTCTTTATTTTTATTATTAAATTCTTTCCATTTTAAATGGTGCCCCAGCAAGCCATTTTACTTCCCCACAACCTTTGGCCAATGCATAGATTGTATCCCTCTCCCACCCACTCATCCACCCTCTCTTACATGGGCCTTTGGTGAGGGATTCAGGGTTCTTTCAGTGTCTTTTCTTTCCCCACCTTCATCATGGGGTACTGCTCTTCCCTCCTTCCTAAAATCAGTCTCCCCATTTCAGTGATACTTCCTTGCTTCTGGCCAGTAGCCAACCCAGGTAGGGTTGGAAGAAATCCCTGACTCCCTTTACTTCTCATTTTTGGAACTACATTTAATCATCACCAGCCTGGGAAATGAATATCTAAACTGTTTGCAAACCTGGATCACCCCCTCCACCAGCCCTGCCATGCGAGGGTGCTGGCAGCAGGCAGTGTTTTTAGCTCAGCTTTTGATACAGTGAGAAGAACAGTAATTTCCCAGGATTGCTCAGATCTGCCAATTTAGCAAAGGTTTTAGTAGTTAAAAGGAAGGGCTGCCTGAAGATTCCCTAAGCACACACTCCAGTTGAAAACATTGGACTTATCCATGAAAATAGGAGAAATGTGATTTGACAAGCATTGCACTCACTTGGTTGCTCGTTGCCATAGCTTTAATAACAGCTTTGGAATTCAATGGCGGGAACAAAACCTTCAATTTGAATTTGATACAGATTTAGGTTTTAGCACTTCCCCCTTTCAAGCTCTTCAACAAAGATCGAAAGGGGAAAAACCTGGGTGCATTGCAGATCCCAGAATTTGGCTGGCAGAACTCCCTGGCAAATCACTGCCTTTTCTGATTCACTGTCTTGGACCACTAGCTGCTGCAATGTGGATACAAACTTAAATAAAATCAATTTATTGTGTCCTGAGGGGTTTTTTTTTAATTCAGTATTTGTGTAAATCCACATTTTAAAGCAGCAGCTGTCAAGTCAGAGAAAAGAATTGTTTCCATTAAAACTTTTGGGGAAAATATTCGTTGTAAGGATTTCCTATCCTCTGTAATTAAAGTTTAACATAACAGTATTCCATAAGCAGCCTTTTTATTGTCAGACCATTGCCTGGTTTTAATACAATAAAGTGTGCGTTAATATTAAAAGAAAAAAAAAGAATGTTAAGGGGCAGCTAGGTGGCACAGTGAATAGAACACAGTCCCTGGAGTCAGGAGGACCTGAGTTCAAATCTGGCCTCAGATACTTGACACACTTACTAGCTGTGTGACCTTGGGCAAGTCACTTAACCCTAATTACCTTGCCAAAAAAAATGTTTAAAACTTTTTTTACACATAATTGGGAAAAATAAAATATTATTCAAGAAATAAGATTAAAAAAAGACTACAGTAGACATAAACAACAGAATGGTAATCAAACAGACACAGCTCTTGCTTATATGCCTGTGGAAAGTAAGATGAAGGGGCACCAGGTTCAGTAAGACTTCAGAAAAGTCTTAATGCTACCCAGGTATTCACCTAGAAATACAAGAGCCCTTATTGCTGAAATAGAAAGTTTCCGCAGACATAAGAGAAAAGACAGATAATGTGGAACCACAAAACACTGCCCTGTTTCTAGTTTTCTTGATTTAGAGTACCAAATCTCTGGCCTGCAACTAGATCTGATCTTCCTTGTTTCTAGAAGCTCCTGAATTGGTGAAATTGTGTTTTATGCACACTTCTGGGAAGTTCTGGAGGCTGCCGTTCTGAGAGTCTGAGCAGTAGTAGTCCCACCAGAGTCTCCAGAAATGGATAGCACTACATGAAGAAACCATCATGGGATGCAAACAGACACAGGCAGGTTATTTACCAAGAGTGAGATGCATCCCACCAGTAGGTATCAGAGATGTGTGTCTCACAATTTCCCCAATTGAGAGTGAGAGCACACACACACACACACATACACACACACACACACACACATACACTCCTCTTAAGTTATATGATGCAAAGGATCTGGGTAAAATCAGGACATTCACAAAGCAGTTTGGGAGTAAGATCAGGGAAAGTATGGGAAAGGTACGTCTTTAAAAAAAAAAGGGAGGATGCTTCAATTTCTTCAAAGGAAGGAACATATATCCTTCACCACAACTATTTACCAGAAAACTATCTTCTTTCTCAGTCAGTCTGTTAATTAGCTCCTTCTACCTGCCTTATTAGATAAGATAAAGAGAAGAGGGTGAGTTTCTGGAACTATTCAAAGTCCTATGAGTTTTTCCTTGCATACCCTTTGACCCAGCAATATCACTACTAGGTCTGTATCCCAAAGAGATTAAATCTAAAAAATAAAAAGGAAAAGGACCTATGTGTGCAAAAAATATTTCTAGTAGCTCTTTTTGTGGTGGCAAAGAATTGGAATTTGAAGAGATGTTCCTCAATTGGGGATTGACTGAACAAGTTGTGGTATATGGTTGTGCTGGAATACTATTATGTCATAAGAAATGAGGAGCAGGATGCTCTCAGAAAAAACCTGATGCAAAATGCAGGGAGCAGAACCAGGAGAACATTGTACCCAGTAACAGCAATATTGTATGATGATCAACTGTGAAGGACTTAGTTATCCTCAGCAATACAATGATTCAAGACAATTCCAAAGGACTTATGATAAAAAAGACTATCCATTCCCAGAAAAAGAACTGATGAAATCTGAATGCAGATCAAAGAATACCTTTTTTACTTTATTTTTCTTGGGATTTTTTTTGTGTTTTCATTCATATAACTAATATGGAAATATGTTTTGCAAGACTGCACATGTATAACCTATATCAAAATAGTCACCTTCCCAAGGAGGGGGGAGGGAAGGGGGGTAGGGAGACAGGAGTTGGAACTGAAATGCTTTTTTTAAAATGATTTTTTAAATTGTTTTTACATGTAATTGGGAAAAATAAAATATTAAGTTAAAAAAAAGAAGGGCTTGGGGTTAAAAAAAAGTCCTATGAACTATCATGATTGTAAAGTGATTGGGAGAAAGGGTCTACTGAAGGACATATTCTCCCCAAATTCACTTTGGACACAAAATACGGTCTCTTTGCTCTGAAGCACATTTTTCTCTGGAGGAATAATT
This sequence comes from Petaurus breviceps papuanus, assembly GCF_028583685.1. Classification (NCBI taxonomy): domain Eukaryota; kingdom Metazoa; phylum Chordata; class Mammalia; order Diprotodontia; family Petauridae; genus Petaurus; species Petaurus breviceps. The sequence continues at coordinate 4,042,642 of NW_027187282.1, read as the reverse complement.
ACTAGCATAGGTCACCCTGTCCTTGAAAGAACAGTTCCATCAAAGCAAAAAAAAAATTATGGTGGAATATATGAACTCAGTATTGAATATCCTGGCTTTCAGCTTGCTGTTTTGGTGCTGAGCAGTAAATCTGCTTACCAATATCTTTCGGCACTCTTCCTTGTGACTGCCTTAGCATTGACTCCAGGAGGAGGGTAAACTTCAATTCATCCTACACATATGTATATTAGAAGTAGAACTAACATGTTCATTTAGTCATTTGGCTAGAATCAGTTTGTCTAACAAAAGACCCACCTTGTAGGCTGTTCTCTCTGATTGAATAGAGAGCATTCCTAGAACACTTACAGATGGCAAAACATTTGATTCTTACAAGAACCCTTTAAAGTAAGTGCTGTTATTATCCCTATTTTACAAATGAGAAAAACTAAAGCTGATAGCAGTCAAGTGACTTGACCAAGATCACACAGCTACTAAGTATCTGTGGCAGAATTTGAATTCAAGGCCATCCTGATTCCAAATCCAATGTTCTATCCACTGTGCCATCTAGCTGTCTCCTTGTCTCAGACTTGTTTTAAAATATTATGTTCCTGAGGGGCGGCTAGGTGGCACAGTGAGTAAAGCGCCAGCCCCGGAGTCAGGAGGACCCAAGTGTGGTTCCGGCCTCAGACACTTAACACCCCCCCAACACACACCAAAAAAAAAAAAAAAACCTAGCCATGTAAACTTGGGCAAGTTACTTAACCCCAACTGCCCTCTAAAAAAAAAAAGGCAAAAAAAATTATGTTCCTGCCAGATGAGTCAGGCAAAATAATAGTAATTATAATAGTAACAGTATAATAGTAATAATAACAATGGCATTGTTAGATGTAAAAGACATTTTCAGCCAGTCTTTTTTAAAAGCAAAATTCTGTATCCAGCAATAATGACTAATTAACATCAGCTCCACACTTTGCCCTATTGCAAGTGGATTTTGGGGAGAATGTAAACGAGACTCCATTTTGCCCCACATTTGCTGCTATTACATTTCTTTCCCTTTCTACAGTGAGGCCTCTTTGAGACATCGTCTTGGGGACCTCCCTGCCCTCTATTTGTTTTATAGCTTTAAAATTACCAAAAAACAAACAAAAAAAACCCACTTATGACTTTGAATAGATCCAGGAACTCATATCCTCTTCATCACATTTAATAACGAATGTAGTAGGGGCTTGATAAATGTTGATTAACTAACTCAAGAAGAAGAAACCATTTTATTTGTTACAATGTAAATTGCTCTGCTAAAGAATACCTTATTTCCTTACTGGAACAATGAAATATCCTAATAAGTACCTTTTCCTGCTGCTTTGGGGACTGCTCTGTTACTCTCTCTGGGCCATGTAACTCAGGAGGAGAGAATGTATACACACACATGCATGCACACGTGTGTTGTGTGTGCACACATGTGTACCTGCACACAAGTGTGCATACATGCACGTGCATCTGTGTGCCATGCATACGTGTGCACACATTGTGTGCCTCTCTGTGTTGCACATATATGCACTGCATACACATTTATATGCATGTGTATGCATTGTGTTGTGCAATGTGTGCATGTATGCATATGTGTATATGCACGTGTGTATGTGGACACATATGTATGTGGTGGGCATATTGTGTGATATGCAGAATTGTGACACACATATGTCCATTACCTACTAATGGTGTGTGTCACACTCTGGAATGGATAAATAGCCTGCATTTGACCTGTCTGTATCCTATGCCAACTTATTCATGTAGTGGCTACTAAAGATCCTGAAAATTCTTGCAACTCAAGTACAGAGCACTGGGTCAGGTCAAATTTACATTAGTTGCAAGTGAGCTGTTCAGAAACTGAGAGTTCTGCCAGATGGATGAAAGGGGGTTACAGATCTTGGCCAAGGAGCCTCTTGTACGAATTTTCTTTGGGTCCTGACTAGCCATTGCCAGTAAGCCAGTACAAGAGAGAGACACAGGGAAAACTGCAGTTTATTCAGAGTGCCTGTGTGTATGTTACTATCCCACTAATGATATTTATACCAGTCTATCATTAGCCAACATGTGAGATAAGAGGAGGCTCCAGGCCAAGACTACAGGCTTATTCCAGAGCTTGTTGGTCTGGAAGTTGATGTCCTAGATAAGAAAGATACTTATTACCACAAAAGAGGATGCTTATCACTTGTTTGAAAGAAAGGAATGTGTCCTTGTCAGCATGTCAATTCCCACAAGATCAAAAGGAAAGAATACCTCCTTTATCACAAAATCAGGAGGAGCCAACTTTTCTTGAACTATTGAAGTCCTGGAAGTCCCCTTTTGCAGTCATAAAGCCATTAGAGGAGTTGCAGGTATTGAAGGAGACAGCATGTTTTAAGCTGTTTCCTGTAGTGTGTGCTGAAGCATCACATATTAAAAGCAAAATCCAAAGCAAAACAAAAAAAGAACAAATACTGGACAAAATGGAATTTGTTATGTCAATTCTTAACAGGTCACTCTCAACTCCTTCAACTAGCCAGCCTGGGTCTCTGTTATAACTGCCTGGCAATTTCCAGAACAGTTGTGAATTGTGTATTAAGCAGCCAACAAAACAGGGACAGGGAAGGAAGATTGTGTTATTTTATTTTATTTTCAGTTACAAATTCTTTCCTTCCCTCCTCCCCCTCTTCCACCCATTGAGAAGGTAAGAAAAACAAAACTCATTACAAATATGTAGTCAAGCAAAACAAATTCCTGCATTAGCCATATCGAAGGAAAGGAAGGAAGGAAGGAAGGAAGGAAGGAAGGAGGGAGGGAGGGAGGGAGGGAGGGAGGGAGGGAGGGAGG
>NW_027187282.1:3986565-4039410 GCF_028583685.1 Petaurus breviceps papuanus | reverse complement strand
GCTCATTAAGGAAAACTGCCCTGAGATACTAGAACCTGAGGGTAAAATAGAAATTGAGAAAATCCACTGGACACCTGCTGAAACACATAGCAAACTGAAAAGTCCTCGAAATGTTGTGGCCAAACTCCAGAACTACCAAGTAAAAAGGAAAATACTTCAAGCGGCCAGAAAGAAACAATTCAAATATCGAGGGTCCACAGTGAGGATCGCACAGGATTTGGCAGTCTCTACACTGAAAGATGGCAATGGAATAAAATTTTCCAGAAGGCAAAAAAGCTTGGGTTACAACCAAGGATCACATACCCAGCGAGACTGAGCATATTCTTCTAGGCAAAGAGATGGTCATTCAACGATATAACAGAGTTCCAGACCTTCTTGATAAAAAAGCCAGAACTCAATGGGAAATTCAACCTCCAATTATGAGATGCAATAGTGACATAGAAAGGTAAACAAGGTAAACACACACACACACACACACACACCCTGCTATTTAATGAGCAAACTGTTTATAGACAAGTAGAGGGTATGAGTATAAAATACACAAAATGATGATTAAAAAAATCTATTAAGGGCTACAAAGGGACTGCAATGGAAGAAGAGGAAGGAATGAAGTGGAAAAGGGTAAATTATGCCACACAAAGAGGCATTACAACTGTATAGCAGAGGAAAAGAAGGGAGGGAGATGTGAATCATAGGAGCTTTTCCCTCATTGGTTCTGGTGCAAGGAGGGAATAACAACCAGTTAAGCATAGGACTCTATGGAGAAGAAACACAAAAAGTATCATTTTAGAGGGAAAGAGGTGAGGGAGAGGAGCTTCAGATGAGATTTTTTTCCCGTCACTCTTGGTGCAAAGAAGAAATAACATAATTCATTAAGTATAAAAATATCCTACAGGCAGTAGGAGGGGGAAAGGGCTACGAGGGGGGGGGTTAGTAGGGAGGGAAGAAGGGAGAAGGGGAAGAAAAGGGAGGGGGGTTGATAAGGGAATACTGAGGGAGGCGGTGGTCAAAAGCAAAACTATTAAGGGGGGGAGGGAGAAGGGGGAAAAATATGAACATTAACAGGGGAGGGAATAGGATGGAGGGAAAGAAACAGATAATCATAATTGTAAATGTGAATGGAATGAACTCTCCCATAAAAAGGAGACAGATAGCAGAATGGATTAGAAATCATAATCCTACAACATGCTGTTTACAAGAAACACATCTGAAACAGAGGGATACACACAGGGCAAAGGTAAAAGGCTGGAGTAAAATATATCATACCTCAGCTAAAGTAAAAAAAGCAGGGGTAGCAATCCTTATCTCAGATAAAGCAAAAGCAAAAGTTGACCTAATTAAAAGAGATAAGGAAGGAAACAATATTCTGTTAAAAGGCACCACCGAGAATGAAGCAATATCATTACTTAACATATATGCACCAAGTGGTGTAGCATCCAAATTCCTAGAGGAGAAGGTAAAGGAATTAGAGGAAGAAATAGATAGCAAAACTATACTAGTGGGAGACCTTGATATCCCCCTCTCTGAACTTGATTAAACCCAACTCAAAATAAACAAGAAAGAAGTTAAGGAGGTGAACAGAATTTTAGAGAGGATAGGTATGATAGACCTCTGGAGAAAACTGAATGGGGATAAAAAGGAATATACTTTCTTCTCAGCGGTAAATGACACATACACAAAAATTGACCATGTACTAGGGCATAAAAACCTCACAATTCAGTGCAGAAAGGCAGAAATATTAAATGCATCCTTCTCAGATCATGATGCAATAAAAATTATATGCAATAAAGGGCCATAGAAAGACAGACTAAAAACTAATTGGAAATTAAACAACTTAATCCTAAAGAATGAGTGAGTCAAACAAGAAATTATAGAAACAATCAGTAATTTCATTCAAGAGAAGGATAATAATGAGACAACATACCAAAATTTGTGGGATGCATTGAAGGCAGTTCTTAGGGGAAGTTTTATATCCCTGAGTGCACACATGATTAAATTATAGAAAAGGGAGGTCAACAAATTGAGCATGCAATTAAAAACCCAGAAAAAGAACAAATTCAAAATCCCCAATTAAATACTAAATTAGAAATATTGAAAACCAAAGGAGAGATTAATAAAATTGAAATTAAGAAAACTATTGAATTAATAAATAAAACTAAGAGCTGGTTTTATGAAAAAAAAAAAACAATAAAATTGATAGACCCTTAGTCAATCAGATAAAAAAAAGAAAGAAGAAAACCAAATTATGAGTATCAAAAATGAAAAGTGTGAATCTACCTCCAATGAAGAGGAAATCAAAACAATAATTAGGAACTATTTTTCCCAATTGTATGCACATAAATTTGACAATCTTAGGGAAATGGATGAATATTTACAAAAATACAAGTTGCCCAGATTATCTGAAGAGGAAGTAAATTACTTAAATAACCCCATCTCAGAAAAAGAAATTGAACAAGCCATCAGTCAACTCCCTAGTAAAAAATCTCCAGGGCCAGATGGATTTACTAGTGAATTCTATCAAACATTTAAAGAACAATTGATTCCAATACTCTACAAACTATTAGGGAAAATTAGTGAAGAAGGAGTCCTACCAAATTCTTTTTATGACACAAATATGGTACTGATACCTAAATCAGGAAGAGATAAAACAGAGAAAAAAAATTATAGACCAATCTCCCTCATGAATATAGATGCAAAATTTCTAAATAAAATATTAGCAAAAAAGATTACAGCAACTTATCTCAACAATAATACACTTTGATCAGGTAGGATTTATTCCAGGAATTCAAGGATGGTTTAATATTAGGAAAGCCATCGGTATAATTGATCATATCAACAATAAAACTAGCAGAAATCATATGAACATCTCAATAGATGCAGAAAAGGCTTTTGACAAAACAACAACCATTACTATTAAAAGCATTAGAAAGAACAGGAATAAATGGAGCCTTCCTTAAAATAATAGGTAGCATCTATTTAAAGCCATCAGCAAGTAGTATATGTAATGGGGAGAAGTTATAAGCATTTCCCATAAGATCAGGGGTGAAACAAGGGTGTCCACTATCACCCCTCTTATTCAATCTGATACTAGAAATGTTAGCAGTAGTGATTAGAGAAGAAAAAGAAATCAAAGGAACCAAATTAGGCAAAGAAGAGACCAAGCTATCACTCTTTGCAGATGATATGATGATATACTTAGAGAATCCTAGAGAATCAAGTAAAAACCTACTTGAGACAATCAATAAATCTGGCAAACTTGCAGGATATAAAATAAACCCATATAAATCCTCAGCATTCCTATATATTTCCAATGAAATTCAACAGCAAGAGATAGAAAGAGAAATCCCTTTTAAAGTTACTGTAGACATTATAAAATATTTGGTAATCTACCTGCCAAAACAAACCCAGGACCTATATGACCACAACTACAAAACACTTTTCACACAAATAAAGTCAGATCTAACTAATTGGAAAAATATCAATTGCTCATGGCTGGGTCGAGCTAATATAATAAAAATGACAATTTTACCTAAATTAAATTATATATTTAGTGCCATACCAATTAATTTACCAAAAAACTACTTTATAGAGCTAGAAAAAAATAGTAACAAAATTCATTTGGAAGAACAAATGTCCAGAATATCAAGGGAATTAATGAAAAGAAATTCTAGGGAAGGTGGACTAGCTATACCAGATTTCAATCTGTATTATAAAGCAGCAGTCATCAAAACTACTTGGTACTGGCTGAGGAATAGAGGAGTGGATCAATGGAATAGATTAGGCACACGAGATTCAGAAGTCAACGAACATAGTAATCTATTGTTTGATTAACCCCAAGACCCTAGTTTTTGGGATAAGAACTCACTGTTTGACAAAAATGGCTGGGAAAACTGGAATATAGTATGGCAGAAACTGGGCATAGACCATTATCTAACACCATATACCAAAATCAAGTCTAAATGGGTGCATGACCTAGGTATAAAGGTTGATACTGTAAGCAGTCTCCTAAAACAAGGAATAGTTTACCTGTCAGATTTGTGGAGAGGGAACGACTTTATGACTAAACAAGAATTAGAGAACATTATAAAATGTAAAATGTATAATTTTGATTACATGAAATTGAAAAGCTTCTGTACAAAGAAAGCCAATGTAACCAAGATTAAGAGGGAAGTGGCAAATTGGGAAAGAATTTTTACAACCTATGTCTCTGACAAAGGACTCATTTCTAAAATATACAGAGAATTGAGTCAAATTTATAAGAATACAAGTCATTCCCCAAATGGTCAAAGGATATGAACAGGCAGTTTTCAGAGAAAGAAATTAAAGATATCTTTAAACACATGAAGAAATGCTCTAAATCACTATCGATTAGAGAAATGAAAATCAAAACAACTCTGAGGTACCACATCTCACCAGTCTGATTGGCTAAGATGACAAAACAGGAAAATGACAAATGCTGGAGAGGATGTGGGCAAATTGGAACACTCATGCATTGCTGGTGGAATTGTGAACTGATCCAGCCTTTCTGGAGAGTAATCTGGAATTATACCCAAAGGGCTATAAATAATTTCATATCCTTTGACCCAGCAATACCACTCCTAGGTTTATATCCCAAAGAGATCATAGAAGTGGGAGAACGACCTATATGTACAAAAATGTTTATAGCAGCTCTTTTTGTGGTGGCAAAGAATTGGAAATTAAGGGGGTGCCCATCAATTGGGGAATGGCTGAACAAGTTGTGGTATATGCATGTTATGGAATACTATTGTGCTATAAGAAACGAGGAGCAGGCAGTCTTCATATTTACCTGGAGAGGCTTAAAAGAACTGATGCTGAGTGAGAAGAGTAGAACCAGGAGAAATTTGTACACAATTACAGACACAACATATGTGTGATGACCAACTTTGATAGACTGGACTCCTCTCAGCAATGCAGTGATATAAGTCAATCCCAAAAGACTCATGATGGAGAGAAATATGTGCATCCAGAGAAAGAACTAGAAAGAACTGAGTTTATATCCAAGTGGAAGCAAAATACCTGATCTTTTTCCTTCTCTTATTTGGTTTTATGTCCTCTTTACCATTTTTCATTCCAGCTGGTACAATCCGTCCTTATAACCTGACTAATGTATAATGTGAAAGTATTTACAGATACTATACTTGACTATGTGCCACCATGGGGGGAGGGGAAGGAGGGGGACAAAATGTGAAACTCAAGGAATTGTGGAATTGAATCCTGTAAACTAAAAGGAAACAAACAAATTAATTAAAAAATTAAAATAAAAAAAAGAAATTACCAGGGGAAATAACCTCACTATCTCAGATCTAGAAGGTAAAATAGAAATTGAAAGAATCTACTGATCACCTTCTGAAAAAGATCCCCAAATGTAAATTCGTAGGTGTATTAGAGCCAAATTTCTGAACTCCCAGGTAAAAGAGAAAATACTATGCCCCAAAAGCTATTAAACTGAGTATAATCTTTGAGTTAACATTACTACTATGAGGGCTATACTCAAAAGAGATCAAAGAAGAAATATTGTTTCTACAGATCATAAAAATCATAAAATACACACTCATACATACATAAATACACACACATTCCCATCAATTTGGAGAATGGCTGAACAAGTTGTGATATATAAATGTGATAAATACTATTTTTCTATAAGAAATGACAAAGGATATGTATTCAGAGAAACTTTGGAAAACTTGTATTACCTGATAGAATGAAGTGAATCATACCAGGAGAATAACTTATATGATGACAACAATTTTGTAAAGTTCATCATCTTTGAAAAACTTAGGACTTCTGATTATTACAATGACCAATTGTACTCTCAGGGAAGTCATGATGAAATAGGCTAACCAACTCCAGATGAAGTTGATGGACTCAGAGTGCATATACTGCTCAACCCCTACCCCCAATATTTGTATGTCTGCCTAACAAATTTTTTGAAGTCTTGATTGTTATATATAAATACAAACACATACACGGTACACATGCACACATATTTTAAAATAGGTATATATATATAAATTTATTTATTTTGCTTAACTATATATTTTGCAAAGGTTTTTTTTATCGTACTGTGTTATAGACATGCTTTTTTTATTCCTTTAATTAAAAATGAAATAATTAAAAACTAATTTTGGAGAGAGAGAGTATGCAACCACAGTAGTATGTTCCTGAATAATGTTTTTAAAAAGAAATAAAACTTGTGAAAGTAGAAAAAAAAAGAATTGGAACTTAAGGGGGTGCCCATCAGTTGGGGAATGGCTGAACAAGCTGTGGTATATGCATGTTACCGAATACTATTGTGCTATAAGAAACGAGGAGCAGGCAGTCTTCATATTTACCTGGAGAGGCTTATAGGAACTGATGCTGAGTAAGAAGAGTAGAACCAGGAGAAATTTGTACATAGTTACAGGCACAACGTATGTGTGATGACCAGCTTTGATAGACTGGACTCTTCTCAGCAATGCAGTGATATAAGTCAATGCCAGAGGACTCATGATGGAGAGAAATGTGTGCATCCAAAGAAAGAACTAGAAAGAACTGAGTTTATATCCAGATGGAAGCAAAATACCTGATCTTTTTCCTTCTCTTATTTGGATTTATGTTCTCTTTACCATTTTTCATTCCATCTGATACAATCCGTCTTTATAACCTGGCTAATGTATAATGTGAAAGTATTTACAGATCCTATACTTGACTATATGCCGCCATGGAGGGGGGGGGAGGGCAAGGAGGGGGACAAAATGTGAAACTCAAGGAATAATGGAATTGAATCTTGTAAAACTAAAAGTAAACTAACAAATTAATTTTTAAAAAAAGAAAGAAAGAAAAATAGAGAGAAAGATGGGAGGAAGGAAGGAAGGAAGGAAGGAAGGAAGGAAGGAAGGAAGGAAGGAAGGAAGGAAGGAAGGAAGGAAGGAAGGAAGGAAGGAAAGAAGGAAGGAAGGAAAGAAGGAAGGAAAAATAAAAAGAAGAAAAGAAAAGATGCCTTGGTCTGCACCCTGGGCCCATCATTTCTCTCTGGAGGTGGGCAAGCATGTTTCATCATGAGTCCTTTGGAACTGTGGTTCCAATTGTATTGATCAGAGTTCTTAAGTCATCCAAAGTTCTGGTCATTCAAAGTTATTCAAAAGTCTGTATGATATTGTTGTCATCATATAAATTATGCTCCTGGATCTGCTCACTTCACTTTGATTCAGTTAATACAAAAGTCTTCCCAGATATCTCTGAAACCATCCCCTTCGTCATGTCTTACAGCACAATGTTATTCCATCCCATTCGTATAGTTATTCAGCCATTCCCCAAATTGATGGGCATCCTCTCAGTTTCCAGTGCTTTGCCATCACAAAAAGAATTGTTAGAAATATTTTTGTACAAATGAGTCCTTTTTCTTTTTCTTTGATTTCCTCGGAGAATAGACCTAGTAGAAGAATCTCTGAGTCAAAGGGCATGCACAGTTTTAATAGCCTTTTAAGGTCTGGTTCCAAATTGCTTTCTAGAATGGTTGGACTTGTTCCCAGTACCAACCTATGGTACATCAAAGTCTACTTCCCCACATCCTGTGAAGCATTGGTCTTTTCTTTTTTTGTGATCTTAGCACTTCTGATGGTCATACCTCAGAATTGTTTTAATTTGCATTTCTCTTATTATTGGTGATTTAGAACTGTGGTGACAAACTGAAATAGAAATGGGGTCACTAAAGCTTACATAATGATGCCTGGAGCCACATATTGACTTAGAAAACCAGATATTAACATCATCTCTGTTCTTTATTTTTATTTCTTTTGTTATATATTTCCTAAATGCATTTTAATCTGGTTTGGGCTCAGTCAGGAGTATTGTTGCAGCCTTTTTAACACCTCTGATTTAGCACATTTTTTTCATGACTTAGTAGTTTGGATTTCTTCATGATCCAAATTTTTCATTTAATTTTTCTTTCTCCAGAATCAGTCTCCTGCAAACAGATTTTCATTCATTCAGGAAGGAACTTTTTCAGTACTTTTCATTTCTCGTAGTAGAAAGTTGTCTCAGATTCCTGAGAAAGGGTTTGTCTACAACTGCCCACCCATGGGATCTATACTCAGGCCCAATCACAAATACCCTTTCTTTGATAAGCATTTGCAATTTCTGAAAGTAAAATCAATGTTTACCAAATGCAAATTGATTCTTTGACAAATCTACCTTTGTGAGTACTTAAGATTGTCATTAACCAGAAGACTTGAATCTTTAAAGATAATTATCTAGCAATGGTCCTAATTCTTAAATCAATCACAAAACTCTGATCAGGATGATTTAATCCCCTAATATCACAAAGGAATCACACTTTATGTCATTCTAAAGCTCAACAGTGCTTTTCTACAATAATTTCCAAATCACTATAAATTTAGCACTACCATTGAACAATCTCAGACTTTAAATATAAATCCCAAATTTATTGCCAGTAAATTAACAGTAATCCAGTTGAATTCATCTCGAAATCTTCTGTATGGAAAAAACCCATTCCATTCTTCTCCCAGTTTTTGCCTGTGACACTAGTTGCCTTCAAGAACTTGGATGGAGAAGCTCTGCTTTTAGTTCTAGTAGCCACAAAGGTGTGGACAACACCAGCAGATGCTATTCTGGGTACAGATCAACTTATTGGGCACATTGTCCCCAATTAATTTGTGACCCAATAGAAATCCAAGTCTTAAATCACTCAGTTTCAAAGCTTGCTACATGATTCTGTTGGGCATAAAGGAGGGAGACAGAAGATCCCCTAGATTAAAACTGGAAGTGGATTTATTACCTCAGGACTGCTGGGGTCACATACCCAAATCAGACAGTGAATTGGCATGAACAGTATTCCTATTTTTAAAGAGGTTACAATAGTCAGGTTACGTAAGCTGAAACTACAATCAGTGATTGGTCAGTGTATATTTGAATTTGCCCTCGAAGTCTTTCCTAGGCTGAGGTACAGGGAACCCAGAATGAGTGGAGATGGGGAACACCCGGTAGGGGGTGGGAGGGGGGGAGCAGGGAAGGGAAGAATGGAGCAGGGATTTTACCCTAGGCCGAAACCCCCACCCAGATCAATTAGGAGAGGGAAGGGTGGAGTTTGTGCTGAAATTCCTGTTTACAGATCAATTAGGGGAAGGGAAGGGTGAAGTTATGCTAAAATGCCTGCTTACAGATCATTTAAGGGAATGGAAGGTGGGGTTGTGCTCAACAATTCCAGCTATTTGTCAATATCCACAAACATAAACTCTGTGAAATTGAGCTTGGAAATTATAGCAACAAACTAATGCTCACTCCCAAGGGAGGAAAAAAACCATTTCTCCAAGTGGAGTTTCTAAGCTTTACAAGTAATCTAGGAGGTGAACTCTTCTCTTCTTTCACTGAATTCTAAAACTTCCTTAAACTTGCCCTATCACTTTCTGAAACACTTTCTGTTTTGCCATTTTTTTTCTAAGGTAACCCTTGCTACCTGGTGTATAAGCCAGCAAAAATGAGGGCCCTATATCAGTCCCTGTTTAAGTGAAAAACCATTCATTTCGGTTGAAGTCACTTATCAGAACTCTTGAAGAGAATACTACTGTGTGCAGTCATAATTTTTTGAATGTATCTCTTTAAAAGCACCTTATACACTTCTCATAGTCTTTTTTTTTTCTTTTTGGAGGGGGGAAGGCAGGGCGGAGGTTAAGTGACTAGCCCAAAGTCACACACTAGTAAGTGTTAAGTGTCTGAGGTGGATTTGATCTCAGGTCCTCCTGACTCCAGGGCAACACCACCTAGCTGCCCTTTCATTGTCTTTTAATGAGTTTCCAATCTTCAGGATGTCAGTGTAAACCATTCTAATTTCCTTTTGCATTCTCTTTTATTCCTGCATTTCTCTTTATAATATTGATTCATTTTCTTTCCAATACTTTTAATTTCTGAACCTGATTCTTTTTTGCTTTCAAACCATTTTTCAAATCATTTTCAGACTTAGTTTTCCTTTTACTCCACTGAATCTCTTTTATGATCAGCACAATTTTCTTATGCATCTCAAATTCACTGTAAAACTTTTGCTTTTAGCCCATCATAGTATCTGGGTTTCCAGTTTCTCTTTTTGCCATGTAAAACATTTCCAACTAAGTTTATTGTTTAAGAATTTGCAAATGCAAAAGGTCTATCCTAAAATCCGGCCTCAGACACTTAACACTTACTAGTCATGTGACATTGGGCAAGTCACTTAAACCCAATTGCCCAGCCTTCCCCCCTCCAAAATTAAAAAAAAAAGCAAAAAAAAAATTTGTTTTTAAAAGGTCATCCTAATTCCTCCTAGGTGATTTGGCTTTTAATTTCACTCAGGCAATTAAACTTGGCAAAGCATCCCAAAGCTACCTCCCAGCAGTGGGGCAAACCAATCTCCTAAAATGAAATTCGGTCCTTTGCTCCAATCCCCCTAATCCTTGTCAATTTCTTTCCAAGTTAGAAAGAAGTAAATAAAACCATGACCTGCTAGAAGGTTCTTAAGCATAAGATAAGTCTTCATACTGTGAAACTACACTTTTTCTGAGTCATTGGAAGAAAACTCTTTAAATGGCATCCTGTTCAGTTCATGGACTGAGCAAATAATAGATATCCACACACACACTCACAGAAAAGATAAGAACTAACATTTCTATCACTAGCAATATTCATTCATTCATCCAACTAAAAAAATCCATAAATGAAATCTTAATTTAGGTTAAACAAAGATCCTTAAAAAAAAACTTTAGCCAAATCATATTGTCCAAAAATATTAAAGTGTTACTTATCTTTCTTCGTTTCTCTGAGGAAGCTGATAGTGCCATAGACAGAGCTGTGCCTGGAGTCAGGAAGCTATTCTTGAGTCATTTCAATCGAGTCCAATTCTTTGCAATTCTACTGGGTGTCCCTAAAGTCTGGACACATGGGAAATCTCATTAACTCTGCATATTTTCAAGAAATAAAATGAATGAAATTTTCAACATTTTATGTAATTAACATAAATTTTAGCCATGACAATTTCATACGGAATAAAAGCTTTCATTAGTTATGGAGGACTATTTTCCATATTAATGGCATTAATTTAATTAATTAATGAGATTTCCTATGTGTCTCCTATGTCTTCCTATGAAATCTCATTTATGCTACTTAAATAAAATGTACAAAATTTCATTCATTTCTTGAAAATATGCATAGTTAATGAGATTTTCTATGTGTCCAGACTTTAGGGACACACTGTCTTTGGGGTTTTTCTTCACATAGCTGCTGGAGTGATTTGCCATTTCCTTGTCTGGCTCATTTTACAGAGGAGGAACTGAGGCAAATAGGGTTAAGTGACTTGCCCAGGTTCACATAGCTAATAAGTGTCTGAGGTGGGATTTGAATTCCTAAAGTTGAGTCTTCCTGATTCCAAGTCCCATGCTCTATCCATTGTGCCACCTAGGTGCCCCTGGAGCCAGGAAGACTTGAGTTCAAATATGGCCTCAGTCATTTCCTAGCTGTGTAACCCTGGGCAAATCACTTAACCTGTTTGCCTCAGTTTCCTCAGATGTAAAATGAGAATCATAATAGCACCTACCTCATAGGGTTGTTGTGAGGATCAAATAAGATAATACTCATAAAGAGCTTAGCACAGTGCCTGGGACATAGTAGTGTTATGGGAGAACTATCTCCTCTCTGAGCTCATGTGGTGGGTAACTGCTGTCAAACACACATTTATTACAGCACAGAAATTATGGAGGTAAAAACCCAAGTTTTATTATTATGCTCAAGCATATAGGTTCAGGCTTCACAGAAACATGATCATTAGGAAGAATCAAAGGCAAAATTATGTCAGAGTAACAGAAATAATTCATTTACATATTGCAACCTGGCACATTCCTTTTATGTCATAAAATTTAAAAATAGAGCTATAAGACTATACTTTTTTCAATGTCATAAAAGTTGAACAAATTTAATTAAACAGTCATAATCTCACACATCCCTTAAAGAAACAAACCGCAGATAAACTATATAGGTAAACTAAGTCAGGTTACGTATTAAACTGCATTTAGAGGAGCCAGAAATTGGCCAACTGAGGAGGGGAAATGGTGTAAAGAATAGAAACTTTAGCCTTATACTATCTACTTGCAGACCAAGGTGGAGGTTGCACCCTCATTGAGTCCTCTTGTTGAAGGTGGATAGATTTCTCCTATAAGATCCATGAACTCATGGACCAGATGAGGACTGGGCTATATTGAAAGCTGTTTGAGGAAGGCTTTATGTTAGTGTAATTGAAGGTTTCCCACATATAAGACACAAGGTAGGGTGACCACCAATGCAAACATGAATTTGTTGTGGTTCAGCCATGTCCGACCTTTCCTCACCCCATGGACCATAGCACACCAGGCCCTTCTGTCCTCTATCTCTCAGTCTGTCCAAGTTCATGTTCATTGTTTCCATGATAGTATCTATCCATCTCATCCTCTGCCATCCCATTTTCCTTTTGCCTTCAATCTTTCCCAACATCAGGGTTTTTTCCAATGAATCTTGTCTTCTCATTATGTGGCCAAATTATTTAACCTTCAGGTTCAGTATTTGACCTTCCAGTGAATAGCCAGAATTAATTTCTTTAAGCATTGCCTGAGTTGATCTCATTGCTGTCCAAGGGACTCTCAAAAGTCTTCTCCAGCACCATAATTTGAAAGCATTGATTCTGTGGCAATCAGCTTTCCTTATAGTCCAACTCTCATAGCAATACATTACTACTGGAAAAACCATAGCTTTGACTGTATGGACCTTTGTCAGCTCTGCTTTTCAGTATGCTGTCCAGATTTGCCATAGTTTTCCTTCCCAGGAGCAAGCGTCTTTTAATTTCATGGCTGCAATCACCATCTGCAGTGATCATTGAGCCCAAGAATATAAATCTGACACTGCTTCCATTTCTTGTCCCACTATTTGCCAGGAAGTGATGGGACCAGTTGTCAAGATCTTAGTTTTTTTTTCTTTTAAGTATTTTTTTAAGCTTCAAGACTGCTTTTGTACTCTCCTCTTTCACCCTCATCAAGAGGCATTTTAATTCCTCTTCACTTTCTGCCACCCGAGTAGTATTATCTGTATATGAGATTGTTGATATTTCTCCGGCCAATCTTAACTCCAGCTTTTGATTCCTCTAGTCTGGCCTCTCACATGATATATTCTTCATATAAGCTAAATAAATAAGGTGACAATACACAGCCTTGTCGTATTCCTTTTCTAATCTTAAACCAATCAGTTGTTCTGCCAGGATCCCCATGCCAAGACTACCCCTCTCTTTTCACTCTTCTCTTTTTACTGTCAGGAGATACCCTGTTTTCCAGAGCTGACCCAGCAAGCAAGTTGTGCCCTGAGCTTGGCATAACAACAGGCCTTTGCACTCACCCTCTGAATGAACTCTGCTGCAGCTGAAACATAGAATTGTTTCACACCAGCCTCAGGTGGTCCCTGAGTTCGGACAGGCATCTACAGGAATTAATTCTGGCTATTCACTGCAAGGCCAAATACTGAAGCTGAAGCTTAAATACTTTGGCCACGTAATGAGAAGATGGTACTTGTGTAGAACGAAATGTATTTTCTCAAGTGGACTATTTGCTAAAGTACTAGAAGCTTTAGGCCTCAGAAGTCAGGTGACCTTGGGGAAAATGAAACTCTGGAAATCCCCTTGTCACCCCACCTGCCAAATAAGGGAATGCTAACAGAACAACCAGTCAATTTAAAAGATTACATGAGGAAGGGGAGGGTTGCGGTTTTCTAGCGGTTTTCAGCTATATAACCCAGCTTTGGCTTCTGTACGGCAGCCTCCTCTCTCTGGACTTCCCAGTAACAGGACCACCTGCTTCTCGGGAGATTCAATAAAACTTCCTGCTTTGACCTTGAGACATCTCCAAGCAGTCAATTTGGGGTAGGGTCTCCGTACCCTACACATACTTATTGCAAAAAAACCCTGATGTTGGGAAAGATTGAAGGCAATAGGAAAACGGGATGGCAGAGGATGAGATGGATAGATGCTGTCATGGAAACAATAAACATGAACTTCATGACCACGTTCTGGTCATGAAGCCCTGCTATGAATCAAACTTGCCTCATTGTTGCTATTACCCCATCATTGCCATGACTGCAGCTCACTGAGTGTTTCTTTGTCTAGCCATTACTATACATATCAAGGTTTGGCCTTGCTGTGGTGGGTCTATCCTGGCAATCATTTCTAGTTTCCCTTCTCCAACAGAATAAAGAAAGCTTTTTGCTTATAACCACTTTTAGTTCTTGGGATTTATTTATTTTTCAGAATTAACAGCTCTTTGGGGCAGCTAGGTGGCACAGAGCAGTGGCCCTGGAGTCAGGAGGACCTGAGTTCAAATCTGATCTGGCCTCAGACACTTGACACACTTACTAGCTGTGTGACCTTGGGCAAGTCAACCCCAAATGCCTTGCCCTCCCCCCTCAAAAAAAATTACAAAAAAAGAGAAAAAAAAATAGACCAGAGTAAAGTTTGGTTATCACCCAATCATGACCAGCTTCATGACCCCATTTGGGGTTTTCTTGGCAAAGATACTGGAATGGCTTGCCATTTCCTTCTTCAGCTCATTTTGCAAATGAAGAAACTGAGGCAGACAGGGTGAAGTAACTTGCCCAGGAAGATGAGTCTTTCTAATTCTAGTTCAGGCACTCTATCCACTGTACCACTTAACTGCCTGGTTGTCACCCTTATTTCATTTCAAAGGAAGGCTTTCAATGGGTAGGAGAGGGAGTGGAAGGAGAGAGAGAATTTAGAGTTAAACATAAAATTGAATTTAAAAAGAAAAAGCAGGCCCTGGCTATTGTTCTTCCCACTTTCCCAAGGGAAAAGTCTAGAAAGATTTTAAGCTGGAGAAAAAAGAAATATTTGTAAAGAAATGAAAGAAAGCAGGTAGGGTGGCCTAGTAGATAAAGCACTGGACCTGAAGTCAGGAAGATATGAGTTCAAATCCAGCCTCAGACACTTACTAGCTGTGTGATCCTGGACAAGTCACTTAACCTCTGTTTGCCTTAATCCACTGGAGAAGGAAATGGCAAACCACTGCAGTATCTTTGCCAAGAAAACCCCACGGACAGTAGGGTCCATGTGGTCATGAGGAGTGAGACAAAACTGAGCAACACGGGGCGGCTAGGTGGTGCAGTGAATAGAGCACCAGCCCTGGAGTCAGGAGGATCTGAGTTCAAATCCAGCCTCAGACACTTAACACACAAAAAAACTAGCCATGTGGCCTTGGGCAAGTCACTTAACCTCAAATTACCCTCCAAAAAGCAAAACATTAAAAAAAACTGAGCAACAACAAAAAAAGAAATGAAAAAGGATTTTTAAAAAATATGTATCTGCAACAGTTTAAGAACATTGATAAGCTTTGAGTGTCCAGAGGAAAGTAACCAGCAGCTAGCTGCAAGTCAATAAATCACTGAACAAGTATTTATTATTTAGTGGTAAATATATAAATTGGCTAAATAAATAAAGTGGCTATATAAATGAGACAAGAAAAGAAATTGAGACAATAAGTATAAGGAAAGACGAGACAAAATGATCACATTGGGCAAGTAATATTAGTTTGCTTAGTAAAGGAAATGGGATAATGATAGCACCGGTCTCCCAGGATTGTTGTGAAGACCAAATGAAACAACGTTTAGGCATTTTGCAAAGCTCAGAGGGCTCTAGAAATGATAGGTATTATTTTTTTGTTTGTTTAAGGGGGGAAGGCGAGGCAATTGGAGTTAAGTGACTTGCCCAAGGTCACACAGCTAGTAAGTGTGTCAAGTGTCTGAGGCCAGATTTGAACTCAGGTCGTCCTGACTCCAGGGCAGGTGCTCTAATCATTGTGCCACTTACCTGCCCTTATCATTATGATGACGATGATGATGATGATGATTACCCTGAAGAGCTAACTAAAAACAGAGACTGGAAAGAGGGCATAAGTTTGAAGCAGATTCTCCTCCTACTGTTTCTGCTGCTGTTCCCCTCTTCTTCTATCACCTGTGCCTGGAGATCTGCTGCTCAGAAGGGTAGCCCCCAACTTTGAGATAGAAACCATAGTTGACCATATCTGTTTCCATGACTTTTTTAAATTTTATTTTAGACTCAAACACCAGAACACAAACATAGAGTAGAAAAAGGAAACAAAAACATATCCTAAACTTAAATATTAGAACTTAAACACAAAGTAGGAAAGAAAGAAAAAAGCATGTCCTATACATGGCAGAACATGAGAGGATTCAAAATATGTAACAATAAATTTTCATTTCAAGAAAGCCTGTATGATAATTACTACACATTGTGTTTAGAATTGTCCATCTTTGCTTTCTTTTAAGTTTTCTTTTGTTCTCTGCTGTGCACTTTTTTACTTTGTTCTTTTTTTCCCTTCCCCTCCCCCCAGAAAGCTGCAATTAAGTGCAGATATATTTCTCTATGAGCTATATATATATATATATATATATATATATATATATACACATACATATATAGATATATACCGTGTTTCCCCGATAATAAGACCTATCCCAAAAATAAGCCCTCCCCTTACTGTGTAAGATTCCTCTAAAATAAGCCCTCCCCCGAAAATAAGCCCTATTGAGATTGCTACTGTAGTGAAGGTGATCCCCTGCACTACACACTACATTACGGTACCCTCTGTATGCACCGTCCCCCCCCCCCAGGTGAAATGCACGCTGCGCTCCGAGCTGCATCCAATCAGAGCTGCAGCAGTGAGCGTGTCATCCTGTTCTTCCCCAGTGATTTGCTTACGAATAAAGGTACATTTTTTTGTTCACATTTACCTGTTTATTAAAACTGCTGTCAATGTTCATTAAAATAAGCCCTCCCCTGAAAATAAGCCCTCTGGTGTTTTTCTGTCCAAAAAAATAATAAGACAGTGTCTTATTATCGGGGAAACACGGTACATACATACACAAACATATACTTTCCCTAACAAATTGTACTCCTGATCTTTATTTTATGTTTGTGCATATCTTGTTTCCTATCCCTCCTGTCTCCTCCACTTTACGTCTACCCTCTACTTTGCCCTCTTATTACTTGCATACCCCACTCCAAGGATTCCTCCCTTATCCTCCCATTTCCATTGATCTAAACACCCTTCTATACCCCTCTTTTACCTATTCCCTCACTCTCCCCTCTAAAGATCCCTCCCTTGTCCTCTCCCCCCTCCCTATGCCCCTACTGTTTTATTTCTTCTGAATTTAGGAGACTTTTATACTCTTCTAAATATATTATGTATTGTTCCTTCTTAAACCCATTCCTGATGAAAGTAGGTTATCAGAACTACCAGCCCTCTTCCACCATCTAATTCCTCTGTATCAATTCTTCCTCTTGCACCTCATTTGTATAAAATAATTACTCTTTATAGCTATTTCTAAGTGATTTTGTTTTTTAAATTAATGTCATACTCAAGTTTATCCCAATCTTTCTTATGAGCTAACCAATTACTAATAAGAAGTGTGCAACCAGCTTGCCAGAGCGTGTGGAGGCTTCAGAGAGGGCACCCAACTAATACTTTTGGGAGCTGAGAAAACCCCAGCGATTGGGACGAAGCTCCCCTGTCTGGTAGCAGAGTCCCACTGTGGCAAAAAGTCCAAAAGTCAAGTAATTGAGGGGCAACATGAGCAAATGAGGAAAGCAAAGCAAACAGAGCAACCCAACTTTACACTCCTATTTTGGGGACAAAAATGATCAAAGCATGGAACAGGAGGAAGACAACAAAGTCCAAACTCCTTCACCAAAAGCTTCCAAGAAAAATATGAGCTGGTTACAGGCCATACAGGACATTAAAAAGATTTTTAAAAATCAAATAAGAGAAGTGGAGGAAAACTTGGGAAGAGGAATGAGAACGATGCAAGAAAATTATGAAATGAGGGTCAACAACATGACTGAAGAAAATAATACCTTAAAAATAGACTAACTCAGATGGCAAAAGAGGCTCAAAAAGCCAATGAGGAGAAGAATGCCTTAAAAAGCTGAATTTGCCTGATGGAAAAAGAATCTCAAAAGCTCACTGAAGAGAATCATTTCTTCAGAATTAGATTGGAGCAAATGGAAGCTAGGGACTTTATGAGAAATTAAGATACTATTAAACAGATCCAAGCAAATGAAAAAATAGAAGGCAATGTGAAATATCTCATTGGGAAAACCACTGACCTGGAAAATAGATCCAGGAGAGATAATTTAAAAATGATTGGACTACCTGAAAGCCAAGATCAAAAAAGGAACCTAGAAATCATCCTTCAGGAAATTCTCAAGGAAAATTGCCCTGATGTTTTAGAACCAGAGGGCAAAATAGAGGTTGAAAGAATCCACCCATCACCTCCTGAAAAAGATCCCCAAAAGAAAACTCCTAGGAATATTATAGCCAGGTTCTGGAATTCCCAGATCAAGGAGAAAATATTATAAGCAGCCAGGAAGAAACAATTTGAATATTGTGGAAACACAATCAGGATAACACAGGATCTGGCAGCTTCTACATTGAGGGATCAAATGGCTTGGAATATGATATTCTGGAGGTCAAAGGAGCTGGGATTAAAACCAAGAATCACCTACCCAGCAAAACTGAGTATCATGTTTCAGGGGAAAATATGGTCATTCAGTGAAATAGAGGACTTTCAAGCATTCTTGATGAAAAAACCAGAGTTCAATAGAAAATTTGACATTCAGATACAAGAAGGATGAGAAGGTAAGCAGGGAAAAAAAATCATAAGGAACTTATCAAAGTTGAAATATTTACATTCCTACATGGAAAAACGATAATTGTAACTTATGAAACTTTTCTCAGTATGAGAATAATTGAAGGGAATAGAAATGTGTGTATACACACATATATACATATACACATATGTCTATAAAGGAGGGTATATGGGCATATGAATACATATGTGAATGTGTACAGGTATACATATACAGAGGGCACAGGAACAATTTAATAGGAAGGGATGATACTTAAAAAGTGAAATTAAGAGGTGAGTGAGGAATATAATGAGAGGAGATGGGGAGAGACAGAATGGGGTAAATATAGAAGAGTCAAGGGAAAATGGTTACAACTGAAGGGAAGAACAGGAAGGTAAAAGGGAATGGGTCAATCTTATTTTAATTGAATTTGGCTTAGGGAGGGAATTACATACATCCTGTTATA
Organism: Petaurus breviceps papuanus; assembly: GCF_028583685.1. Classification (NCBI taxonomy): domain Eukaryota; kingdom Metazoa; phylum Chordata; class Mammalia; order Diprotodontia; family Petauridae; genus Petaurus; species Petaurus breviceps. Next base: position 4,020,226 of record NW_027187282.1, on the reverse strand, counting down.
GTAATGAAATTTAAAGATCCCCCTGTATTGGCTTGGTTTTTTTGTTTGATTGTGTTAAAACCCAGAGCTTGTGAATCCCACTTGTGGGATGGACTTGTTGACCTCAAAAAAGAGAGGGCTGAGCTGGGAGGAGCTGGTGATAAATAAATTTAGAGAGACACAAGAAAAGAGAGAGGCAGAAGAACTTTTTGGAAGCAGCACCTTTGGAGGCAGAGAGACTGAGAGGATTGCTGAGGGCCACTTTGAATTGCCCAGGACTTTTGAGAGCTGCCACTCAGAGCTGCCAAGGACTGAGGAGACATGGCTGTCATGCTGGTACTTTGTCTTTTTTGATGTTGTTTTGCCAGATTTGTCCACTGGTGAAAGACAGTCCTGTTGTTCCAGAAGTCTTGGAACCTTGCTGTTGGTTCAGAGCCTGATACTGTTCTGCAGACAGAGAGTGAATTCTGTCCACTGGTGAAGAACAGTGCTGTTGTTGCAGTGGTCCTGGAACCTTGCTGTTGGTTCAGAAGCCCTGAAGAAGGATTTTCTTGTTGTATGTTTACAGAAATCCTGGAAGAGGGTTTTGTTAATGTTTTCAGGGGTCCTAGGACTGTTCTGCAGACAGAGAATGAATTAATGAAGACACTGGGCATGTATCTTGTGGTCTTGCTAAGATTTGTCTCCCCAGGAACAAAGATTGCTGAGAACTTGCCTCCTGTCAAGATGAAGAAAAGACCTCTCTTTGGGTATTAAATGTTGTGCTTAAGCTTGTTGTAACTCTGGGGGTAGATTCAATTATAATCCAAGGGTGGGGAACTTTTGACTTTTTTGTGCTCTGTGATTAAACAAATGAATGTACTTTACTTATGATTGGAAACTAATCTCCATTTGAGAAGAGGGGCTTTGTGATGGACTAAATGAATGTACAGCCTAGGGGTGGAGTAGTATTTAGAAGATGGACTTTGTGACTGATTAAATGAATGTAATGTCCAGGGGTGGGGTAGTACTTGGAGATTATTGAATCACACTTGGTAAATGCTGTATTTTGAATTATGCTATATGTTGATTCTCTCTGTTCTTAATTTGTCACTGAATAAAATGGAGAGCACTAATACTGGTATTTTGAACCTTGGGAAGTTGCCTTTGCTTGGCATTATAAATAGGATATCTCACCCAACAGGAGAGTATTGGGGAAGGGGATGAGAGGGGGGATGATGAAAGGGAGGGCAGGCTGGGGGAGGAGGGAAGTTGGAAGCACCCACTTTTGAAAAGGGATAGGATCAAAGCAGAGAATAGAACAAGTGGGAGGTGGGATAGGAGGGAGGGAAATATAGTCAGTCTTTTACAATATATCCACTATGGAAATGTTTTGCATAGCTACACATGTATAATCTATATTAAATTATATCTTAATTTACTTAATAAACTATATCTTCCTATTGATGGTGGGTGACAAGGGTGGAAGGGAATGAATCTGGAATTCAAAGCTTTAAAATCAAATGTTTAATATATATATTATTATTATTAATATTATTTTACATGTAACTGGGAAATAAGATATACAGGCACTGGGGCATAGAGATCCACTGTGCCCTCCTGGAAAGTCGGAGGGGGTATGGGAGAAGATAAGGGAGAGAGCAGATTGGAGGAGGGGATATCCACTGGGATCGCTACTTTGGGGTGGTGGGTAGGGGGGAAAACAGGGAGAAAATTTGTAACTCAAAATCTTGCAGAAATGAATGATGTAAACTAGAAATTAATAAAGCATTTCATTAAAAAAAAATAGGGGCAGCTAGGTGGTGCGGTGCTCTATTGAGCACCGGCCCTGGAGTCAGGAGGACCTGAGTTCAAATGTGGCCTCAGACACTTAATAGAAAAACTAACCTTGTGACCTTGGGCAAGTCACTTAACCCCAATTGCTCTACCTTCCCCCCTCCAAAAAATAAAAATTTAAAATTTAAAAATTAAAAAAAAATGCTGTTAGCAGCCAACTTCATTTTGGTTGAACATTTACACATCCTTCTACCTTGGCTACATACCTCCAAATATCTTGCATCCTTTCTATCCACTCTTCTCTTAAGCAGATTCAGTAAAACACATAAATAGCTTAAGAATCAAGCCCCTAGACATACTTATGCAATGGTATGCCCTGCTGGCTCAGGGTGGTGCAGTAGATAGCACACCTGGAGGGCCTGGAGTCAGGAAGACCTAAGTTCAAGTCCAGCCTCAGACCCATACTAGCTGTGTTTCCTGTGCAAGTTACTTCACCCTGTTTGCCTCAATCTCTTCTATAAAATGAGCTGGAGAAGGAAATGGAAAACCACTCTAGTATCTTTGCCAAGAAAACCCCAAATGGAATCGTAGAGCATCAGACATGACTGAAACAACTGGGCAACAGCCACAATGGCTGTTTCTTGCTGTCCATCTCAAGATCTAAATGCAGGGGTCTCCTGTAAGTATAATCCCCTAATAAAGCTTGGACTGCTAATCCTGGCTTTGGCTTCCTCTTTCCTTCACAAGTCTCACAAGCAGATAAGACAGGGCATTTCACTGCCCCTGTGTGCAACAGTCATAGGTTGAAAAACTGGGTGCTCCATCTCAGAAGCCCCCCAGAGTATACTAGGTAAAGTTTATCTAGGGAAACTTCTGGGGGAAACAAACCTGGTGTACCAGAAGGATTGCTGCCCCATCTGGTAAATCACAGAGAGGAAGTGGGTCTGTGTTCCAGGTACTTCTGTGTACTGTTTTGTACTGTTTGTGTGTCTCATGCACTTGAATAATAAATTATGAATTCTGGAGTACTCAGTCTGGCAACCAACCAGATGTCCTAATGAATATGGCACTCTGATTCAGGAGTCTAAAGCAATGGTTTGACTGAGAAACTCTAGGGTCTTAATAGGAAGGAATAGGGATTTTTCCTTTTACCTCACTTTCCCACAGGCAAATAAACAAAGGACTTGTCTGTTTGACATTTATCACTGTATTATCTGTTCGCTATCTCTGTGGCCCTGGTCTGGTTTTGATTAATGTGGCCCTGGTCTGGGTAAAAAACTGCTATGAAACTCTGATTGAGTGGTCTGTGACTAATTATGGGGACTACCTTTTTCACTCAGGCCCAGTTTCATCATAAGAATACCTTCAATCCTGTATTGGGAGGAGAAGAGCCATCTTATTTTTCTTTGGAGATCTATCAGGTTATCTATCTGACTGCTTATACTTTTCAATTCAATTGAGTTCAAAAAACATTTATTAAGTGTCTACTATGTTTCAGACAATTTGCTAAGCACTGAGGATACAGAAAGAGACAAAAGACAGTCATTGTGACTACCAACAATTTTTTTTCTGGTCTTGCTTAGTGACTGACATAAACGTTTTCTGGTTAACAATCATTTTTTTTGGAGGGATTTCTCAGGCTCTAGTGATTCTGGCTGGTAAATTGGGTTCAGAAATCATTTTCTGGATCCCTCAGGTTCTGGCCTGATAATTCCTGGTTAAATTTACTCCCAAGTAAGGGATCTTGTCAGTTTACTCCTGCTAAAGACAGTTTTTGAGTTGTCTCCTAGCTAGCTGTCTGCTAATTTGGCATGTGTTAATTGCCTAGAGATTCAGAGGTTAAATGCCTTTCTGGACAATCTGCTCTTAGTGTTGGAACTCCTCTTTGGTTAAATTAAAAGAAATACATATCTTCGTTAAACTGTGGAAAAAGCCAAAATAGAACTTTCTTGACACCAGGAAGGATCTCTCAAAATTGAAATCTTGAGTATGCTAGTGTTCATTGTTAAAGTTTCATGTTTAAATTAGCTGGAGTTATGGTTACTGTTAATCTAATACCAACCTTACTTTCCCCTTGGCTAATTTTTTTTAAGTGAGGTTTCAAGACCATGTAGTCTCTGAAGTCTCTCACATTTGGAGAAGGGTAGAAATGAGGTAAGAGGAAGGGATCCCCTCTACAGAAAGTATCTAAAAGAACTGGTTTACCATGGCTTAATTATTCATGAAAATGTAGTTTAAGAGCTCTCAAATGTCTCAGAGGTTTGGGGGGGGGGGAGAGGTGTGAAGAGGAACCTTTGTTATATGAAACCCTCTCTGCCACACCCTTTAATTCCCTAGAATATCCTCTAAGGGGACTCTCCTGAAAAAAGGAGGAAAAAAATATTTTTATCTGTATCTGGTGAATGTTAAATTTGATTCTTGGAGGTGTATGGGCAAGGGAGCCTTACTATAAGAAAAGAAGGTGATTTTGATGGGGTGCTTGGGATCTATGTTTGTAAAATCAATTTTACAAACTCAGTTTTGTAAACTCAGTTTGTAATACCATTTTGTAACATCAGTCTGTAAAACCAGTTTGTAAAATCACACTTCATACCCAACAACTCATGAATTGTTTATCTCAGCTTGGAACAGTGACAAGCTATTCCTATGAATCTTTCATAAAAGTATCTATAAACATTCCAGCTTAGGCAACTATTATCTCCCCCTGGTATAGTGTCCCGATGCCCCCATGAATCCTTCAGTACCCTATCTCTAGGTTGACTCCTTGGCTGCCTCAATGAATCCTTCAGGACCCTATCTCTGGGTTAACTCCTAAAGAGCCTTGGTTCCCAGACATCAATCTTGTCAAACATGACACTGATAGGTGGCAGACTGGGCACTTCTCCATCAGCCCTTAACTGCTAGTTGACTTAGTGATATTTCAAGCCTAAAACCACACCTCCAAGTAGCTCCCCCCTTGGGCTTTTTCCCAGGGAATCATGGGCAATATGCCTGCGAAGTTACATTAAAAATGCATGTTCCTTTAAACACTGGTCTCACCTTAACTCCTCCCTAATCCCACCCTTAATCACCTAGTTAGCATAAGTGGCACAGGTTGTACTATGGATTTACCCTATAAAAATCTTAATTCTACCCCTTTAAGGTTGCAGGTCCCCCTAAAGGACTCTTGCCCACTGTACAGCCTAATAACCCTTGCCCGCTGTAAAGTGTAAAATAAACTTTTACAACTCTGACTCCAAGTCTGCTTGGGCCTACTGAATTCTTTCCAGACTGAATCGAAGGTTTTCTGGTCTTAAGATAAGATCAAAGTTCCTGCTGGACCTATTGGGAGCCATCCCTCATCAATTTCACCAATTTGAAAATGTTCAGTTCTAAACTGAACTTGCTGTGCATGACCCCGCCCCCCAAAGGATCTCTGAGCAGGAATTTTAGCCTAGGGTAAATGGGACATGACCCCATTCTTCCCTGTTACTTCCCCCACAAGTTCTCTGCCCTTACCCAGTCAGCCTACCTCCACAGAGGTGGGTGGGCTTCTAGGTCAAGAAGACTTGGTGCCACTGGGAATTTCGAGGTGTGTACTGACCAATCACTGTTCTTGGCCTCTGCCAGTTTCTGCTTACATAATACTTAACCATTGGCTGGGTGATGTCCCTTTCAAAACTGACACATTGTTCATGCAGACTCACTGTTCGATTTGGGCCTGACCCCAGACAGTCCCTTGGAAAATAAAATACACTTCCAAATTTTACTTTAGGGGGTCTCTTGTCTCTCTTCTTTTGTTTTTTGTTTAATTTTTTTTATTTTTCTTTTTTGCTATTTGAAGGGCAATTGGGGTTGAGTAACTTGACCAAGGTCACACGGCTAGGTTTTTTTGTGTGTGTATGCTAAGTGTCTGAGGCCGGATCCGAACTCAGGTCCTCCTGACTCCAGGGCCGTCGCTCTACTCACTGAGCCACCTAGCTGCCCTGTGTCTCTCTTCTTTAGGCACAACAAACTGAAGCCAGGCTAAAAATTTTGCCTCTGGTAATTCCAAAAGTCAAAGGAAAAAGCAGCTTTGCTGTTTGAAGTTATAAAGCCTTATATGGTGTTTGAGAATGGCCTAGCACAGGTCTTAACAAAACTCTAATATAGAAACTTATTTTAAATAAAAGACAAACTTAGGAAAATGGGAAATATTTTGAAAGTGGACCATTGTGGTCTTCTGTGAATAATTTGGTGGAATTTAATTGCCTAGGTAAATTTGAAGCCAGGTCACTTTGAAATTAAAATAGAAATTAAAGAAATTAAAGTAGACCATTCATTTGTAGGCTGTTACATAAAAAACCAAATTGGAAGCATTTTACTTGGGAAAATGAAAAAATGTGAGAGCTGGAGAGATCTTCTGGCTTCCAGAGAGATAGTATGCATGATTCCAAACTCTCTTCAGGTCTATGAAGGGATAAAGACTCAAGAAAGAAGCTGCCATAGGGGCAGCTAGGTGGTGCAGTGAATAAAGCACCAGCCCTGGATTCAGGAGGACCTGAGTTCAAATCCAGCCTCAGACACTTAGCATAAAAAAAAAAACTAGCTGTATGACCTTGGGCAAGTCACTTAACCCCAATTGCCCTACCTTCCCCCCCTACAAAAAAACAAAAAAGCTGGCATATAGAGAAGTTAGCAGTCTCTATTGTGTCCCTATCCCCAGTTGGCTATATGAGAGACTTCAGGGAATTTTCCCCTTGGGTGAGATCTGGTACTTACTTTCTCAGCTGAGTTATCTCACTCCTTAAAAGAAGAGTTCATTCCCTCTCTGTATTGTTTGCTATATAATCTCACATATTCTTTCTCTGATTTCTGTTTTGCTATTAACTTGACTAAATGGGTTTATTTGCCGTTTTCTATGAGTGCTCATTATGGACCTGCATCTAAGTGAGAAGGGAGCCAACCCTTGTATATATATGTTGGGGCTCTCCTTTCTCATTAAGGGATAGCGATCAGGAGTATAGCTTGAACCTAAAATATTTCCCCTTAAAGTAATAATGTGGGTGCACATGGAGCAATTTCTAGAAAAGTAATTGAAGTATACTGTCTTGCTTTGGCAGTTGAAAAGCATAACAGTCTCCTATGTCAGGAGTGGACCCAGACCTTAAGAATGAGAACATTTTAAGGATATTGAAAAGAAAAGTAAAAGAATTGGAAGAGCATACAGTTAAGGACACCAATGTTAAGGCAGGTAAGACAACTCAGTAAGTTTTTTCTACTCCTGTCTGAAATTTTTTAAACAATATTTCTCCCCAATTATATGTTAAAACATTTTTTTTTAACATTTGTGGTTTTTTTTTTTAAGTTTTAAGTTCCAGATTCTCTCCCTTCCTCCCTCCCCTCCCCTCTCCCTGAGATGTTAAGCAATCCAATATAGGTAATACATGTGTAATGATGTAAAACATTTCCATATTAGTCATTTTGTACAAGAAGATTTGAACAAAAAAAATGAAGGAAGGAAGGATGGAAAGAAGGAAGGAAAGAAGGAAGAAGAAAGAAGGAAAGTATGTTTCAGTCTGTATTCAGACAATATCAGTTCTTTCACTGGGTATGGATAGCATTTTATATTACCAGTCCTTTGATGCATAGAGAAATGTGTCAAATTTATAAGAATACAAGTCATTCCCTAATTGATAAATGGTCAAAGGATATGAACAGGAAGTTTTCAGATAAAAAATAAAAGCTATCTCTAATCATATGAAAAAAATGCTCTAAATTGCTATTGATTAGAGAAATGCAAATTAAAACAACTCTGTGGTACCACTTCATACCTGTAAGATTGGCTAATAGGACAGAAAAGGAAAATGATAAATGCTGAAGGGGATGTGGAAAAGTGAGACACTAATGCACTATTGCTGGAGTTGTGAACTGATGTAACCATTCTGGAGAGCAATTAGGAACTATGCCCTAAGAACTATAAAACTGTGCATACCCTTTGATCCAGCAATACCACTCCTAAGTCTATATTCCAAAGAGATTAAAAACAAAAAGGAAATGGACCTATTTGTACAAAAATATTTATAGCAGCTCTTTGGCAAATAATTGTAAATTACCAATGTCCATCAATTGGGAAATGGCTGAACAAGTTGAGGTATGTGCATGTAATGGAATACCATTGTGGTATATAAAATGATGAGCACGTTGATTTCAGAAAATCTTAGGAAGACTTACATGAACTGATGCTGAGCGAGGTAAGCAGAACCAGGAGAACATTGTACACAGTAACTGTGTACAATGTGCAATGATCAACTATGATAGACTTAACTCTTTTCAGCGATACAGTGATCCAAGACAATCCCAAAGGATGGTGACTATTTTCATTAATTATTTAACTAATTATTTTCATGATGGAAAATGCTATCCACATCCAGAGAAAGAACTATGGAATCTGAATGTGGATTGAAGCATACTATTTTCATCTTTTTTGTTTTTCATGTTTTTCCCTTTTGTTCTTATTCATCTTTCACAACATGACTAAAGTGAAAATATATTTAACATGATTGCACATGTATAACCTATATCAGATTGCATGCCATCTTGTGGAGGGGGAAGAGAAGGGAGAAAACTTTGGAATTCAAAATCTTCTACAAAATGAATGTTGAAAACCATCTTTATGTGTAATTAGAAAAAAATCAAATACAACTTACCAAAAAAAAGGGGGAAAGTTTTTAAAAAATCTATGACAGGGCTTGAACTGGGTGATCACTTGAGTGATAAAGGCTATCTCTACCTGGAATACATCCAGGTGAGTTTGAAATTTCTCAAAGGAAGTTGTCAGTGTCAACGGAGTAGGGGAAACTCTGGCCCTGGTCTGTTCAGACTCTCCAACACTCACTGGAATGTTGGCATGGATTGGAACTGATTCTAGTCTTCCATATTTGAAAAGGATACTGCAAGAAAAAAGGAGACAGAGTTCTATTGAGAAAACTTTGCATTCAAGGGACTCACAAGTCAGGTGACCAATGGAAACCCATACAAAGTTATTAGTCTGGCCAAATTGCCTGTTTACAAAACAGTCTCAGAGAATGGAGGGGGCTCTATCATAACTATTCATGACCATGAATTGCCCATAGAAGAGTTAGTTCAACTAACTGATGAGCAGGTGGAAAGAACTGATAGACATTCAGCTAGACAAAGGATGAGAAAGAGACTGTCCTCTAGCTGTACAAAGAATTTCTGATACAGATATGGGCACTGAAAGTGATGCATACAGTGAAGGAGAGACTGTGAGTTTATAATTATTCCATGGCAGGAGAATTGAATCCTTTCAACTTCTTCCCTTCCCATAACTATTACTGAGACTCAAATTTAACCCACAGAACTCAAACATACTGATAGCCAACCTGACCTAGCTGCCTGCGCTGGTGTAGACACACAAATCTATATTGACCCTGATGGTCAGCCCATCCTAGTGTATTTGGAAAGAAGAGAAATCATTTAGTGACAAGAGAACTAGTCCTCTTAGACCACTCAGTAGGCTAAGTTATGCTATCCTAAGAGGTAAACCTGAAGATATAACTAGGTGACAATGCTAGAGATTGCCCATGCGAAACAAGCTTAGCTTGTAATTGCATGTTCACTGCTAGACACATGAATTACTACATATTTGAGTATGTTTGTTTCTTACCTTGCTGTTATGTTCATTTGACTATGTTTTGTGTTATGTTCATATAGTGACAATGTCTATTGTTTCAGCCGTATGTTTCTTCTTTTAGTTATCTTTTCCACATAGGCCTATTGATAGTGTAATTATTGCAGCTAGCTAGCTTTACTTTTGTTAGTCACACTCACAACTTTTGATTTATTTCTATTTACTATGGACATGCATGTGACTCTCAAAATGTATGTCTTGTACATAGTTCAGGCATGTTGTCACTGTCATATCCTCCCAGATGATGTCCCGCATAATGCCACATCTACTGTATGTACTGTTAATGTGCATTTGTTTTATTTCAAATCTAGTGGCACCAAAGGTTGGTTATCTGGGACACCAGGAAAATCACTTTCGTTGTTTCAAAGTACTCATGTTTGCATTTATATTGTACTATTACAGGTTTTGGACTTGCCCAGATGATATTTGCAAAATACTACAAAGAGTTTTGGCCCAGAAGGGGAATGTTTCCTGAGCTCCAAAGTCCATTGGTATGGGATTCTCTCCTCATTTGACAGATTTATTACTCAATGCCGCTTAGCTGTGTGAGAGGAGAGCAAAGTTGGTGAGAGCTAGACAGGAGACCTAGGATCTTCTGGTTTCCCTCCTGACGAGAGAAGTGATTCCAACTTCTCTTCAGGTTCATAAATGGAGAAGCTGATGTGAAGGAGTTGTCAGTCTCTATCACGTCCCTATCTCTAGCTTGCTACACTGGAAGCTTTCCCCTTTGGTGAGATTTGGGACTCTTTCAGTTGAGCTGTTATCTCACACCCAAAGGGAAAGATCATTCACTGTGTATTATTTGGTATATATTCTCATAGGCATACTTTCTCTGATTTCTGTTTTGCAATCTATTTAGATAAATGATATTATCTGCTATGTGTGTGTATGTGTATACATAGTGGAACTGCATCTGGGGCACTGAGCCATTAGGGAATGGTGATTAGAAGTGCAGTTTGAACCTAAAAACTATTTCTTCTAGAATAACAATATTTAAGGGAGCAGACAGATATGATGCTAGAGGAAGAGAGTGTCTCTGTCTCTCCCTTCCCCCCCGCCCAAAACTCCTACTTCCTTTCTGAGCAAGAATTAAGATTCCCTTGCCGAAGGGAAGGGGGAGAGAGGAGACGCTAGAGATGCATCTATCCCTGCTTCCTTGGGAGCCACAGGCAGGCAGAACCATGTGCACACACATAACCCGCACGGGCCAAACCGCACAAGACGACAATGCGCTTCTTAGAATGGAACAGAAGAAGAAGAGAAAACATGTCACGTTACATCTAGGTGGGACACCCACGGCTAGTGGGCGTAACCCGGAAGACAAGCCAGCAAAGGACACTGGGAAAGCGCAGCGGAAGCACGTGATTCATTGATCTGGTGAAATTCCTCCTTCACTTCCTGTTTCCCTTTCTCTGACTGGTGCTAAAGAGCTCTCCCTGCTGGTCTAGACTTGATCAGAGTTGTTGGTAACGGGGATTCGGGGGTGGGGGTGGAGAGGTACTTCCTGTCAGCCCCAGCCTTGGAGAGCATAGTGGCCTCGGGAGGGGCGGAGCCACGGAGTGGGACCGAACCAATGGGAGCAGCTTGATGGGAAGCGCTGGGTCAGTGAGAGGGGAGGTCAGGAAAGGTCTGCGTCCATAGGAGGAGAGGAGCAGGAGGAGGGCGGAAACGACCAATGGGAGAGCACGGTGGGGGCGGGTTGGCCTAGAGTGGCAGGCGGCTGAAGTCACCTGAGCGGTTCTGCCCTGCGAAGGTGCTGCGCGGTCATGGCGACGCTACCTCTCTCTGCTGCAACGGGAGGAATGACTGGCAAGTCGGCGGCCAGGCCTCTGGCGTCGTTGCCGCCTGTGCTGCTGCTCCTGGCACTTCTGCTCGCCGCCGCGCCGGCGGCTGCGGAGCAGCAAGTGCCGCTGGTGCTGTGGTCGAGCTCCGAGTGAGCGGGGCCGGGGAAGGGGAAGGAAGCCGGGGCCTGGCGGGGGCGGGGGAGCCAAGGTTAAGGGTCTGGGGCCTGGTGGAGCCGGGAAAGCAGAAGGAAGCCCAGGTCTCTGCCCTGATTCCCAGAGCCGCGGGGGCTGTGGATAGGGTTCAGGGCTCTTGTTTGTTGTCTGACTCTCTTTCCAAGGCAGGAACAAACTTTTCGGGGAAGGGATTCTCTATTCTGTTTAAACTGGGGTCTCTTGTCGACCCCCTAACTACAACTATGGGGCAGGGAGCCTGTGCTCTCTCCCCCGCCTCTGATACCAGTTCTCCTCTTTTACTTGTGGCAGTGATTTGTGGGCTCCACTTGAAAATGCCCACGAAGGTCACATCACTACGGATATCCAACTTTCCTCCTACCTAGACCCTGCCCTGGAGAAAGGACCCCGAAACGTGTTGCTGTTTCTTCAGGAAAAAGTAAGGAAGATCCTAGTCCCATCACCCCACTCCCAAGCATAGAGAGAAGGAAGGCTGAACAGATGATTGCAGCAGTTTTCAGGAAGTAGAATCTTTAGATTTCGGGTATTTTATGTTCAAATGCTGCCCTACCCTTTCCACGGCAACCTCCTGGTGTCACTCAGTACCTTCCGAAACTCATCCTTATGACTGGGCTAGGATTCTTTGTTCCGACTTATTTGGGACCTTTCTCTTCCCTAACCACGGATGTGGGGCAGAAAAAGAAGGGGTTCTGTCACCCACCTGAGAAGTTAGCCAGTGAGGGAGAGGGAGGGGAAGTTTCATACCTAGAAGAAGGACAAAAAGAGTAAAAGTAGCACGTGAGAAATACATGAAAGTCACTTAGAGGTATCAGCAGGAGAGATCCATTGTTAATGTTCTCAGCTAAGGGCAAAGGGGAAAAATGGGTGGGTTTGTATACCAAACACAAGCCAGTCAGGCTGGTGAAAGTCCTCTCTGGTCACTATGGGGTTAATGTTCTCAGCCAGATTGGGGGAAGAGAGAAAGTGGGTGGGTATGTATACCAAACACAAGCTAGGTAAGCTTGACTGAAAAAACTGGAGCAGGCTGGACAGGATGGGTTTGGTGCCTGGAGCCCTTATCCTGCCTTCAGACTCTCCCTTCTCTAGGCCATACTCCACACAGCTGCCAAATTGAATGGATGTTCATAAAGTACAGGTCGGATCATGGACCTTGTTACCTCTAAAAATGCCTTGGTGCATTTTTAAAATAAAAATGCCATTCCCTGCCTGCCTCCAACCTGCCTTTGCGGGCTTATTAATTAAACATTATTCCCCTTCATATATTCTCTGTTTCAGTCCAGCTGGTGTACTCACTGTTTCCCTCATGTGATATTCCATCTCCTGATTCCATACCTCCCTTTGCACAAGTTGTCTTCCATGGCTGGAGTGTTCTCCAGCCTCACCATTGCCTACTGGAAATTCCTAGTTCCCTTCCAGTAATTGGGGGTAGGATGGGATGATATTTGATGGGAAGAGTACATGTGTGATGAACCTGGAAGAGTAGGTTGAAAGTAGGTCGTGAAAAGAGGGACACGCCTACAGGCAACTGCAAACAACATCCAGCAACCCTGTATTTGTTTCTAGGGAGCATGTTGTCTTTCCCTAGGAAACAGAATGTAAGCTCCTTGAGGGTGAGATGATTGACTTAACGTTGTATTGCTGGTACAGTGCCTGGTGAATGTGATGCTGGCCCCTCTCCTGTTGGAACTCCTTACTGGGAGGGCTTTCTACCTTACTCTCAAAGGGAGCCTTTTTTTATACTCTTATTTTTCTCCAAGTGCTGGCTAGTTCGAGTAGGGCCTCAGCATGTTCAGCCCTCCAGAGAGGAGCTCCCAGGGAGCAGATATAGGTAGGCTTCAGATCACTTTTCCATTCCAAGTCAAGCTCAGGGCCTTTTATTATTTATTTATTTATTGTCTTTTTGGAGGGGAGGGAGGCACACGTTGGTTAAGTGACTTGCCCAAAGTCACACACCTAGTAAGTGTTAAGTTTCTGAGGCCAGATTTGAACTCAGGTCCTCCTGACTCCAGGACTGGTGATCTATTCACTGCGCCACCTAGCTGCCCCTCTATAAGGGCCTTTTAGATGCCTTCCCAAAAATGGGGAGATGGCAGTGGGGAATTCTAGGGCAGCTCAGGGCCTGTTCCTGTTCTGTTTTCTTCCTCTTCCCCCTCCAACTTCCTCTTGCCTGGTCACATTGTCTGCAAGATGATACTTTGTCAGCCACCAGCTAATTTCTTCTTGATTTGGTGACTAGATCACTGTTTCATCCTCCCAGGGATCTTTGGCTTGAACCTGTCTTGGAAAAGGAAAGCTTGGACTACCACAAATCATCTTCTCTCTCCCATCACCTTCCCTACCCCATTACCCTCTGGGAGAATGTCACCTTACCCTCAAGTCTGAAGGTGCTTCTTTTTATGCTTGTCTTTTAGCTAAGCATGGAGGATTTCACTGCCTATGGTGGTGTGTTTGGCAACAAGCAAGACAGTGCTTTCTCTAATCTGGAGGTAAGGCACCTTCCCTTCCCCCATTAGATTCCCTTGTTCACATGGGAATATCAAGGGCTTATTCCTTATCTTCCAGACTCCAAGGACACTCCCCAGAACCAGTGTTATTGGTTGACTGGGATTTGGGGGAAAGGGAAGGCTGTTGAAATTGGGAATGTTGGGGGGGGGGGAGCAGCAGCTTTTGACCTGGACTATAGGGCTCTAGGAGTTGGGCAGGAAATGCTCCATGCTAGAAAGTCCTGTGAGAGATTATAGTGCGTTTTGAAATCCCTAGAGAGCTGCTGGAGAAGTCAAATGTTAAGCAGAGCATGGGAGAAGGGAGGAAAAGATAGGGATTTAAAGGAATACAGAGGAAGTGTGTGACTGACCTAGGAGGGGAAGGGACTTGTATGCCCCTTTCTTGCCTGACTTTTCAATCCTCAGAATGCTCTGGAATTGGCTCCTTCTTCCTTGATCCTGCCTTCAGTGGACTGGTATGCAGCCAGTACTTTGACCTCTTACCTGAAGGAGAAGTTGGGAGCTAGTCCCCTACATGTAGACCAGACCACCCTGAGGGAGCTAAAGCTCAACGACACCCTCCCTGCTCTGCTCCTCCTGAGACTGCCATATACCACCAGGTACTGGACAGCCGGCTTTTTGGGGACACAGGACCCAGGGCAGCATTTGTAAGCAAGGTCTTTGCTGAAAACTCTGCAGGGAAAGTAGAGGACAGGCTCCCATTCTCTGGGGTCAAGATACTGATCTTGGTAGTCTGTGCCAAGCTTCAGGTGGGCTGTTTAGAGCCCATTAAGTGCTTGGGAGGGCCAAGAGTAGGCCTACACTGAAGAGCTGAGCTTTGCCTTTAAGTAGGCTTAAGCAAAAGTTCTCTTGAATCAATCTCTTTTCTTAGCTCTACCTTCTTTTATGAATATATCTCCCTTTGCCTTCTCTACCCAGTCATCCCTCAGAATAAAGTATGTTTCAAAAGATGGTTGAAGTTCAAGTTATCACTCACGTTTTATAGCTAGTGCTTTAGGGATCATAGAATACTTCTCAGAGAAACCTTGTGAGGTGGGTTGGGATAGAAATGGGGTCTTTCATATGGGAAGAACAGTGCAAAGATGTGATTGAGCCTTGCCAGCATTGGAGTGTGGACGGCGAAGGTGCAAAGGGAGACTGCTAAGTTTGTGGGAAAGAGGGCCTTCAGTTCCAGACTAGTGGGTTTTAAGGAAGACAGAAGCACACAAAGTTTCTGGGAATATGCATGTACTTGTCTCTGGTTGCTTAGAGCTAAAGACTCTCTTGCCCCGGGAACCTTCAGCTTTCTCACTCTCCAGATTTCATCTCAATTCAGATTCTTCCTCTGGGTGGAGACAGGCTAGTAAGGAGGTCTCATTCTTTGTCTCTGACAGTTCTGGCTTGATGGCTGCCAAAGAAGTACTTACAGGCAATGGTAAGTTGGGATAGAGAGAGCCCTTCCCCTCAGCCCTCCACACACCCTGGTGGAGCTCTTCCCGCTTCCCTGGCAGTCCAAACCACCCAGTGTCTTCCTGCAGGCTGTCGGCCAATGGCAAAGTACTGGCATTTGGAAGTGGAGAACATGGGCTGGGTTGGTAATCTTGAGGACCTGGGTTTGAACCACTCCTCTGCTCACCTTTGTGGCTTTAAGCAAATGATTCCTCTCATCTGGGTCTAAGTTTGCTCTGAAGAATGAAGGAGCTGGGGGCAGCTAGGTGGCACAGTGAATAGAGTGCTGGCCCTGGAGTCAGGAGGACCTGAGTTCAAATCTAGCCTCAGACACTTGACACACTAGCTGTGTGACCTTGGGCAAGCCACTTAGCCCCAGTTGCCTGGCCTTCCCCCTTGGAAAAAAAAATTTTTTTTTAATAACAAAGAATGAGGAACCTGGACTGAATGTCCTCCAGAGTCCCTTCAGTCCAAAATCTAGGGCCTGTGAGCCCCCATCCAAGTACCAATCCACTCCCCTTAAGCAGCAGGTGCCTCTGGGAAGTTTGAGGGGATGGGAGAGTATAAGGAGGAGAGCCACTGTCATGATCTAACCATCTTTTCTCTACCCAACTGGCCCCTTCCCCCCCAAAAAAAAAAAAAAAAGATGAGATTATTGGACAGGTGATGAGCACACTCAAGTCAGAAGGTGTACCCTATACAGCCATACTGACTGCTGTTCGGCCTTCTCGGGTAAGCTGCCATACCAGCTTTGGTAGAGATGGGAAGAGGGCTAGGCTGGGCCAGAAGTCTAAGTAAGCTGGAATGAAGTATTGGCTACCCCACCCAGTGTGTGGAGAAGTGTTGGCCTTAAGGAGGGCTCAGACACCAGAGTCCCTACCCTCTAGGATTTCATTTTGTCGGGAGCATGGAAGAATAAAGTCCAGTTTGATATAAGGAGGGGAACGGTGTCAAATCGGGCAGGTTGGGACTAGGTTGTAGAGGACCTTTATCCTACAAGCAGTGGATAGCCACTGCAAGGTTTTAAGGGGCTACGAGTAATCAGAATTTTGCTCTTGGGAAGATTAATCTGGTAGCTTGTGTAAAGTCTTAGGGGTGAGACTGGAATCAAGGAGACCAGTGAGGAAACTTTTGCAGGAATCCAGTTGGGAGGTGATTTGCAGGCATTGTAGAGGTCCTAGGCCTGATCTCAAGGTGTAGAAAGGTGGGGGCAGATGGGAAAAGGCTTTAGGAAGGGCAGGTTCAGCTGCATTTCTTGGGGGCCAGAGAGGAGAGATCAGAGATGCCTCTGAGGTCATACATTGGAAGAGTGCTAGTGCCAGTCACAATAACAGACCAGTTAGGAGGAGGTGCTTGGTGGGTGCATTGTGGACCTGGTGAGCTTCTGGGGTGGAATGAGCGGATCATCCCATGTCTGCTGCTGGCTCTCCCAGATAAGGCATATCTTTTGCAGGTGGTTCGAGATTTGTCGCTGGTGTCTGGGGGTCTGGGGCGGCACCTCCTTGGTGAGGATGAGCCTCTAGCACCCTCACCACCTCACCTGCCCCCAGTCAGCTACAATGATACAGAGCCTCGCATCCTCTTCTGGGCCCAGAACTTCACAGTGACCTATAACAAGGAGTTGCGTGACCTGACTGCACTCACTTTTGGAACCCCAACACTCAACCTGAGTGGCTCCAGCTGGAACAGCTCCTTTGCCCAGTAAGGGGGCTAGGGTGAAGAGCTTTGGGAGGAAACTGGTGGGGGAGAGCATCACAGGCAAGTGAGAAGAGGCCTGTGGGGTGACTGAACATGGGTAAAGCAGCCCTGGCAAGTGGAAGTTAATATATGTACCAGGTTGGTAAGGGCACCTGTGAGGGGCAGGGGGAGAAGGTTGAGTTGGAAGTTAGAGACCCAGGTCCTAGGCATTAATTCTGGTGTTAATTCACCTGACCCTTCGGGGACATTAAACCAGCTGAACTGATATTTAATACAAGCTCATTGATTGGGGGGGGGGAGTGTCAGGGGGGACCATCCTGTCTTGGGGCACTGTTTCTATGTCTATAGCTATTATACCCAGATAGCCCTGGGACAGGTGGTCCCTGTGAAGTAAGGAACTGGTCTATCTATCTCTCTGGAGACACATAGTTGTAAATTGGGAAAATCTGTCTCCCAAACAAGATAATGAAGAGAATAAATCCCAGGATCTGAGAGTTGGAAGGAACCACAGTGGCTGCTCTGTGCAGATAGGAACCTGCCTTGTAATGTGTGTTTAGGCCCTTGAAGACCTCCAAGTAGGAGAAGGTAGCATCTCTCAAAACAAGCCATTTGACTTTTTAATAACTGTTGGGAAGTTTTTCCTGAAACCAAGCCTAAATTAACCTCTTAGAAACTTCTCTCACCCCTACCCCCACCTGCTTCTGACTAATAGGGCCTAGCAGAAAAATCTAGTCCTTCCTTCACAGAACAGCTTTTCAAAACTTGAATGCTGCTCACGTCTCCCCTGAGCCCCCTCTACTGGAGGCTTACCATGTTTGGACTCTTCAACCCACCCTTAAGTGTCATCAACTCAGGGGACACCTTGGTAGCCCTCCTGGCCCCTCTCCAGCCAATCCAAGTTAAAAACACTGGTGCTGGGGCAGCTAGGTGGCGCAGTGAATAGAGCACTGGCCCTGGAGTCAGGAGGACCTGAGTTCAAATGTGGCCTCAGACACTTAATACAAAAACTAGCCGTGTGACCCTGGGCAAGTCACTTAACTCCAATTGCCTTGCTTTCCCCCCTCCAAAAAAGCAAAAAAAGAAAAAAAAAAACACTGGTGCCTCGAATTGACCACAGCATTCCTGATGAGGTCCATAAGGGCCTCCTCTGATGGGATTATTTCTTCCCTGTTCCTGGTAGCCTGGGCTCAATGTAGCTGTCCAAAGATCACATTTGCTTTTGGGGCTGCTGCAGCATATGCTACTGGTTTGTTTTGTATGACCTTGCTGTCTGCTAAAGCCTAAGGTCCTTTTCAGAACAACTGCTGTCTCTCCAGCCTTCTTCCATCTTATGTTTGGAGTTTGTCTATGAGATCTGTTTCCTTTAAGACCTATGGAGCAAGTGACTGGAATTCATCAAGGGCACCTAAATGTCCTCTTCCATTTTGTGCCAGCTCCATGAGCCATTTTTGTTCTGTTTACTCTTCCAGTCATTCTCCTTTTCAGTGAAAACAGAATAAAGAATTCAGCACCCCATCCACCCCAGCAAAGGCCCTATCCTGCTTCTTCATTCCTCCTTTTTCTCCCATTATAAATAAGTCCCTTTTTTGCCACCAGCTTCAGTTCATCCTAAGCTTTAATAATTGTTAACATTTCTATAGTGTTTACTGTGTGCCAGAGACCATATTAAGCACTTTGCAAATATCCTCACAACAACCCTGGGAAGGAAGTGCTATTATTATCCCCATTTGTACAGATGAGTAAACTGAGGCAGTCAGCAGTGAGGTGACTTGCCCAGAGTCACACAGCTAGCCAGTGTCTGAGGACACATTTGAACTCAGGTCTTCCTGACTCCAGACCTGGCGCTCTGGCCACTGTGATGCCCCAGTTTGTATGTTTACCTTTGGAGTTTTCTTTTATTCCTGGGTTTGAACTTCAGAGTTTCTCTGCAGCACTGATCTTTTTATCAGGAATACTTGGAAGCCCTCAATTTCATTAATCTCCTAGTTCATTTCCTTTTTCCTCCTGAGACTTCTAACCATTTCACAGCATACAAATACAGGGTGTTGGTAATGAAACCATCTTGGCTATGATCCATTGTTTTGTTTTTCACTGGGAAATTGGGAAGGAGGCCTTTGTGGTGGGTTTAACAGCTTTCAGTGGACTTCAGAAGCAAGGAAAGCTGTTACAATCCTAAACTGCATTCAGGCTGTTTAGGTGACCAGCCCGGCCATCCCGAAGACTGGGCAGCTCTGGGCACATCGCAACAGTGAAAGGACTTGGGAGGCTAACACCAGTGTCTTAGCATATGTGAAGGCTAACACTGAGGAGGATGGTTTGAGCTCTGTTGCTTAGCCTCAGAGGAGCAGGAGCACTGGGGAGAAGTCAAGGAGACAAATTTCGGTTTCTTTCAACGATGTAAAGATAGCTAGTTACTAACTATCCAACAGCGGCATGGGCTGCACAGAGAGGAGCCTAAGGAGGTCTGGAAGCAGAAGCTTTGTGCCTGCTCAGCTGGGTTGTAGTGTGGCTTCTTGCTGAGGCAGCCTCAAAGAGCCCTTTTAATGCAGAGATTTGGGGATTTCACACAACCCAGTGAGATCATTGTGCCTCGGTTATCTTCACGTGATGGATGACAAAGGGTTAGACTTAAGAGAGATTACATGTACATGACTTGCCCTTAGGACAACATTGTCAAGACCAACAATCTTGAAAACCTTAGGAATTCTGATCAGTGCAGTGGCCAGCACCATTCTAGGGAACAAATGATGATGCATATTACCCCCCTCCTGAAGATGGAGACTTGGGGGATATGAACAGTGTGGGAATTTGCCTGGGGATCTCTGCATATTTGTTACAAGGGTTGGGGTGGGGAAGCAATTAAAATAAATAAGTGCTTGTTTGTTGAAAAAAAAATTTTTTTTGAAGAAAATTGCCCATAAATATATGCCTGTCAGAAAGTGGCTTTTATTCTTGCAAATTCAAATTTGGATATAAAAATTATCAGAGAAACATTGTAAAGAGTTTTTCCCTAGTTAACTTACCCTTCTGATTTTTACTGCATTAATTTTGTTGTGCACGACCTTTCTGCAGTCAGAATTGTCCAGTTAAACTCTGTGAGGCTGTCCTGGTTTGGTCATAAAGGCAGCTGCCTTGCCCTTGTCAATATCTACAAAAGGCAGCTTTCATGCCCCTCCAAGTAGTTTATGATGTAACCATTTATGTCTCTCCTGTATCCTTTTGAAACCTATCTTGGCATATGACTAGAGGCATTGTTGTAATCCTAATTTTTGCCAGATTGCTGACTAATTTTCCCAGCAGGTCTTACCAAAATGTGAGTCCTTGGAGTTCAGTGTTAACCTTCACATATTCTAAGACACTGTTAATATGTTCATTTGCCTCTGGACACTGTGTACCTGGTGTATTATACCGAGTTGAGTTTCGTTTTGATAATTGATGCTTTGTAGCATAGTTGGACATCTGATCCTTCCTTTCTCCCTTTTTCCATTGTTTCTCTATAGATTCATTTTCATTAATTTTTCTAGCTCTTTTGAGATAATCTTTTTGAAAGCATACATGGCACCAAATTTTCTTCCAATTGTTGAGCCTGTTTGTTATTTCTGTAAATGTCTGTCGTTTGCATCATACAATTCCTATGTGAATGTTGGTAGGCAGACTCAAATATTTTCTATCTTCCATGGTTATTTTGAATGGAATTAACCTTTTTCTTTCCTCCTGCAGGATTTTGTTGGTAATTGAGGAAAATGCTGATGATTTATGCAGATTTATTTTCTATTCTTCAACTTTGCTGAAGCTATTATTTTAGCTTAGTTGGCTTTTCAGGATTCCCTCATGTCATTTGCAAAAAATAATCATTTTGTTTTCCCATTTCCTTTTCTTTTATGGTTCTAGATCATTTTCCTGTTATTATATTAAATGATAGTGGTGTTAATGGACATCTCTGGCTTAGCCTTGGTCTCATTAGAAAGGCCGCCATTCTTTCTCCTTTACATAGTTTTAGATAGATACCACTGGGGCGGCTAGGTGGCACAGTGAATAGATCACTGGCCCTGGAGTCAGGAGGACCTGAGTTCAAATCTGGCCTCAGACACTTAACACTTCACTAACTGTGTGACCTTGGACAAGTCACTTAACCCCAACTGCCTTGCATTCCCCCTCCAAAAAGAAAAGATAGATACCAGTTAGGCAGCTAGGTGGCAGAGTGGATGTTGGACTGAAAGTCAAGAAAATCCAATTCAGATCTGCCTGTACATACTAGCTGTGTGACCCAGGGCAGGTCATTTAACTTCCATCTGCCTCCATTTCTTCATCTATAAAATGGGGATAATGATAATACCCAATGAGCTATATATATATATAAGCACTCAGCCAGCCTTAAAGCACTATTATATAAATGTATGTTTTTATTATTGTGACCAAGAGATTTTTTCTGAGGCTCTACTTGGACTTTAAAAGTTAACTCTTGTAGGCTTCCTTCTTGGCAAGCCTCTCAGTATGTACTTCTTCGCCATTGCCAGGAATTTTTTTTCTTTTTTGCTTTTTGGAGGGGGGGAAGGCAGGGCAATTGGGGCTAAGTGACTTGCCCAACGTCACCCAGCTAGTAAGTGTTGAATGTCTGAGGTTGGATTTGAACTCAGGTCCTCCTGACTCCAGCGCCAGTGCTCTATTTACTGCGGCCACCTAGCTTCCCCCATTGTCAGGATTTTTTCCTACCTCAGCTTTTGTTTTTGTTTTTGGAGAGGGAAGGCAAGATAACTGGGGTTAAGTGACTTGCCCAAGGTCACACAGCTAGTGTGTCAAGTGTCTGAGGTAGGATTTGAACTCAGGTCCTCCAGACTCCAGGGCTGGTGCTCTAGTCATTGTACCACCTAGCTGCCCCCTACCTCAGTTTTTAGATTGGGCTTTTGTGCTTGGGTCAGGCTATGCCCCCTTCAATTCGCTTAGATATTGTGAGCAGGCCCTACTTTGTCCTAGGTAGGATGGCTAAGATGGGGCCCACCTTCTCGGATTCTTGACTTTTGTTTGTCCCTTGCTAATTGGACAGGCCCAACCTAGATGATGTTTGTATTGGTAGCAGGACTCCTGCTTCATATCTAGTGTTTTGCTTCCCAGATAGTGTTGAAGTGCCCACCAGAAATTATACAGTAGAGCCCCCTTAAACCTGCTAGAGGGGACCCCTACTGGGTTGCTTGGAAACCACCTAATAGGCTCCAATAGTAAAGATGTTTCACCTGTGTTGCTAGAAACATGCCACAGATTCTCACGGATTCAGGTCTGTTTTGCTTCAGTAGAAATAATAGTAAGGCTTTGCTTCAATGGGAATAATACTGAGAAAGCTTCGCCTCAATGGAAACAATGCTAACCCCTTAGAAACATGTTCTATTGCTAGCAATCACATTGTCTATAAAATTATGTCTAACAGAAAGCTCGAGGCTGTCTTTCGGTCTGAGAAGCAGTCCCGGCCGGTTAATAAACACTCCTATCAAATTATAATTGGCCTAGCTGTCCTGTTATATCTCGGTGTCCATTACAGTGCACTGGTTTTATCTCCTCTTGGTCCATGCTGCTTTGCTTTCAATCTACCCTGGATGGAGGGAGTTTATAGATTTTTGTTTGTTTTCTTTATCATTGTTCCCTTTTTTAGTGCTCTATTGGGGTGTCTTTAGGGCATGTGGGCTCCTCCTCTAGGCCCTAACTCACTATTATCTTCACACAGTTTTCTTTGAACAAGATGATTGGGCCAATGGGAGTTAGAACTATGACTTATGAGTTTTGAACTATGAGTTTTGAATCCTGGGTCCAAGCCCCAGATCCATTTTCAGCTTGCTGTGTGGGTGAGCTTGACTGAATTCCTTTGTAGACATTAAGAACTGTATGAAACCTTCATTCTCAGTGGCACCAAAAACTTTGAGAATGGTCTATGTGCCAGAGGTGTCCTTTGACCCCCAGGACTGGTAAAACTGACAAGCCCTTCCTTTCCTCTGTTTCCCAGGCTTGTGCTGACATATGAAAACCTCTTTGGCCCACTCCTGACCATCAAGTAAGTGCTGCAGGCCGAGGTGGTGGGGTCAGGAAAGCTTTGGACAGCCTCCACTGATCATCTGACTTTCTCTCCCAGGTTTATCCTGAGCAGTCATTTCTACCCCGTTTCAGCCCGAAGCTGGTTCACCATGGATCGACTTGAGATTCACACCAACAACTCAGTTGTTGTCTTCAATTCCTCACACATCACAGCACCTAGCATCTATTCCTTCCACTGCCAGTATGTTAGCACTGAACGTTCAAAGGAAGGGCTCCTAATGTCTTCGCCTAGTTCCTCTGCCTGGCATGTGACTTTCCAGAATTTCCAGGTAGGGTGAAAGGAAAACAGATGGTGCAGCCCAGTCAGGGTGTGGGGAGTATGTGTTAGGTTCTGGTGAGGGAGAAATTGCTAATACTCCTAGTTAAAGAAGGGAAGAGATCAAGGGCAGAAATAGAAGGATTGGCTTTGGTAAGAATTGCCACCTTTTCATCCCAGATTGGGGCAGGGGGAGGGAGGTTGGGGAGGATGATGAGGGGATCTGAAGTATTAAGGAGTGTAAGGAAGCTCACAATGAATGGCATCGATTTTCTCTTCTCTGCTAAGGGATGGAAAGTGGGAAGAGTGGTGGAAGTGAGTCAGTTGAGGAAGAATAAGAGGATTGCTCTTTGGTAGTGAGAGCTCAATTGAAATTAGAAGACATGAAATTGGAGTGACTAGGTGGTGCAGTGAATAGCACCGGCCCTGAAGTCAGGAGGACCTGAGTTCAAATCCACCCTCAGACACAACCCAAAAACTACCCTCTGACCTTGGGCAAGTCACTTAACCCCAATTGCCTTGCTTTCCCCCCTCCAAAAAGCAAAAAACCCCCATGAAATTGAAGTAAAGTTAGCACTGTTAGCATCAGAGAGAGTAGATAAGGGGGGTGGGGTGGAAGAGGGGGATTAATCTAGAGTTGGAATTTGGAAAATCATGATTAGTGAGGACCAGGAAGGGGCAAGAGATTTGAGGGCAGAGAGGAACACAAAGTTAAACTGAATAAATGAGGGAGGAACCTCAGAGTAGAGCAGGGGTAGGTGGTGATGCAGTAAGAAAGTATGCATGGGTGGGTGGGTGGTATGAGGTATGAGGAGTGTTATCATGGAAGATGAAGTCCTATGTATATGCAGAGGTTGGGGTGGAAAGGAAGACTGAACTCCAGGGAGGTATGGAGTAGGGGGGCATATCTTCATGGAGAACGATTGCTAAATGATGGCCACAGTGGCACAGAATTTGGCTGTGAGAGCAAAGAGTATTCATACCCTTCTTCCTGACTACACTTCATCTTTTACATAAGGTGGGAATATAGCCTGGTTAAAATATTCAGGGATATAATAACCCCTCCAGTTCTTGGGTCCATCTACTTTCTTCCCCTCCCCACCATGTTGGTCACAGATGTAAAGACTAGAGTTCCTAGCACCTACTTCAGAAACATCCTGCTGAACTCTAGCTCTGGTGGGTGGGAGGGGAGAGGAGGACGTCCCCCCCACAGTTTCTTTTGGATTCAATAGACCTGGGACATGCTTGGTGGTTTGGTTTCTACTCTTAATTTTCTATCTTCCCTTCAAGATTCAGGCCTTTAACTTATCCGGTGGAAACTTCTCCTATGCCAGTGACTGTGCCAGCTTCTTTTCCCCTGGCATCTGGATGGGGCTGGTCTCTTCTCTCATCATGCTTTTCATCTTCACCTATGGGCTGCACATGATCCTTAACCTCAAGACCATGGATCGCTTTGATGATCACAAGGGGAGCACTCTCTCTGTGCCCCTGATGGAGTGACCTCCCTCAGTTACGTAGGGGGGGCCAGAAGTGTTGGAGGGGGGAGTGCTGACTTTGCCTCCTTCCCTTGGAAGGGCTGCCAGGTTATTCATTTGTGCTTCCTTGGCAGCTAGGCCTCCCTATACCTATTTCCTCTTGCTCCCACCCCCAATTATCCCAGAACCTTTTGTTACTCTTCCCTACCCTGTCCATGGTAACAAAAACCAGAGTCTGCCTCTGACCAGTACCCCAGTGAAAGTCTTGGAGGCTAGTGATTAGCTCAGCCTCTGAGATACCTTGAGGCAGTGCCCCAAGGTGGGGAAGGAGTATGCAGGCCACTTTCCTTCCTGCTGGCTGCCTACCCTTATTTAATTCTCCCTAAATCCCTGCCCTCAGGTCTAGCTGCTTCTTTGTGTGAGATGTATTCTGGGGATTAGTCCAGTGGTTGGAAGGGGACTCAAGGTGGGGAGGGGGTGTGTACTTGAAACTTACTCTTCTGTCTTGTTGTTTGCTTATTGTTTTGTCTTTTAGTTTTTTGGTGATGCTAAAGTTGGATGTGATAAGAAATTGAAATAAAATTTTAACTAAAGCCTCCCTGACTATGCAATGGTCTATTTGTATTAAGCATGACTTGGCTTCAAGAGGACAGAGATCTTTTGGCCTAGGCATTAGTGGGGAGATCACCATTGGGTTATGGGTTATTGTTCTCCTATCCACATAGGATATCATACCCTTTTCTGCAGGTAACTCTGCCCAAAGGAATATGAATTTTGATGACTGGAAACTAGCAAGATATCTTGGGGTTTGTGGGCTAGATTTCTTTTTTATGGACCATTCCTTAAACCCAAATAGCTTTGGCTCTCATTGATTGGTCAACTATAGGTCCCAGCTCAAGCCTCATTTAGTCATTGTTTGGGCCTGTGTCTCTGAGGGTGTACAGTAATTGTTTCTGTTTTGGCCAGAAACCCTGAGTGTCTTCCCCTCCCAAACTGATTTTTTGTTTTGTTTTGACTAGGTTAAAGGAGGCCATTCTTTGTCTCCTTTCTTACATAGTCTTAATCACTGAATGGGTGTTGCCTCAGTCAGACTGAAAGACCTTAGTTTAAAAAGGCTATATAGTTCCTTCACTGCATCCTGGGCCATCT
This sequence comes from Petaurus breviceps papuanus, assembly GCF_028583685.1. Lineage (NCBI taxonomy): Eukaryota > Metazoa > Chordata > Mammalia > Diprotodontia > Petauridae > Petaurus > Petaurus breviceps. Next base: position 3,994,232 of record NW_027187282.1, on the reverse strand, counting down.
CTAGTCCTCCTGATCTGTATCTTGCCACTGGAACCAGATGGCTCTAGAGGAGAAATTGAGGCTGGTAACTTTGCACAGCCCTTCCTCGATTAAATCCAATTGACTTACACGTCATGACATCACCTTCCTGAAGTCATGGTCCTCTTTGAGAATGAAAGACAAACAAGAAGTCCTGAGTTTGGAAGGTGGGCTTGAAACTTGCTTGTTGTTTTGTCTTTTAGGTTTTTGGTAATGCTAAAGTCGGATGTGATGAGAAATTGAAATAACATTTTAATTAAGCTTCCATGCCAGTGCGGTGGTTTTACTGCAAGAGGACAAATCATTTGGCCTAGACATTGGTGGGGAGTTCAGCAGTGCGTTATCCATTGTTGTTCGTGTCTGCTTCTTCATGATCCCATTTGGGGTTTTCTTGGCAAAGATAGTAAAATGGTTTGCCATCTCCCTCTCCAGCTCATGTGATAGATGAGGAACTGAAGCAAACAGTGACTTGCCCAGGGTCACACAGCTAGTGACTGAGGCAGGATTTTAACTCAGGGAGATGTCTTTCTGTTTCCAATCTCCGTGCTCTATCCCTGTGGGTTATGGGAGTGGAGCGAAAACAAAGGTTCTTAACCTAGGGTTGTTGATACAATTCAAGGAGCTTTTTACAATTAAACAGGATAAAAAAAGTTCATATTCACTTTAATTGGTTTCCTTTGTAATACTTTGTGCATTTAAAAACATGATTCTGAGAAGCGGGTCGGGACACAAAGATAGAGAACTTGTGGGCCGAAGGAATTATTGGAATAGAATGGGTGGATAGCTGCAGCTGAGTGCCACATCTCCCAGGCCTGGGAAGAGAGGCAAGGCAAATAGTTCATTGGTGAAGTCAAAGATGGGGTTTGTGCATGAAGGTTGCAGCTGTTAGGGAAGCTGGAAGGAGGATACCTATGCACAGGGGAGCGAAGGGTCTTTCTTGGCCTTCCAAAGGTACCTTTGACTGGTTGGTCTGCAGCCTAGGCCTAGCCCCTTAGAGATTTGAGGGGACAGGATGGGAGAAGACAAAGCTGAGTCATGGGAGGGGGCGGGGTGCTCAAGACAGCGGCTATAACCTCTCTCCGGCAGAAGGCTGAGGATTCTGTGAACATGCCCCACCCAGGCCTGGAGCATCCTCCCTCCCCCTCCCTAGCACCTGCGCCCCCAGGGAAAGAGGAAACTCGCTTCCCCCATTTGCGGGCGGTGATGGGGACAACAGTGCTTTGGTTGACCCTACTCTTAGCCTGCTACAGTGAAGGGTCTCTTGCCCCAAAACGCTCCCCATGTTCACCCTCCCCAGGCAGTTCCTCCCCTCAGATTCTCCCTCCTGAGAACAGCCCCTCCCCACAGCATCTCCGTGGGTAGGAAGATGCGGGAAGAAGATGCGGGTAGGGGCGCGGATGGATCCCTTTCTTGGTCTCTTCACGGGCCCCCCCCCAGCCTCTCGTGCCTCCCCTCCCCCTCCCCAGAAATGAAGGAATTCCCAAAGTGGGACCTGGCACCTCGTAGCCCCTAGCCCAAGCATTCTGGAAGCCAGCTGGCTCTATCTGTGGTCAAGCGCGGTCCACGGGGTGACAGGGCGGCGTCGGGATCATGGAAGTGTCGGGACTCTTTGGAACAGCGGAGGGAGCTAGTGGAAAGGTGGTGCTGGGCACGCCATCTTTGGTCCATTTCAGCGGCAGCGGTAGCGGTAGCAGCAGCAGCGGCGGGAGCGTCGGCGAAGCCGGAAAGAGGAGACCAGCCGAGCCCAGCCGAGCGGAGCCATGGACGAGGAGTACGATGTGATCGTGCTGGGCACGGGCCTCACGGTGAGCCGGAGATGGGGGTGAGACACTGGGGAGCTCGGAAGCAGGACTGGGACTGGGACGCGACGCCGCAGCTGAAAGGAGCCCCGATGGGAATGCAGCACCCCGCCCCCTGCTCCCCCCTCAAGCTCAAAGAGCTGCCCCCCCCCAAAAGAGCCTCCCCTACCCAAAGCCTAGGTTCCCTTCCACCCGGGCCCAAAGGCTGACCCTCCCAAAAAAGATTAGGCTCTTTCCCCACCACAAGATCAGCCCCCTGAAACTGTAGCCTCATCCCCCCACCCTTTCAGCCCATCGCCATCATGACCTTTCTTCTGATATGTGTGAGGCCTCAGTGGCCTGTGATCCCTATATGCCTTCCTCTCATTCTCTCTTCAGTCTCCCCCAAATCAGGGCTACCTTATTTCACGCCAACCTTCAGGTTCACAGATAGTCCCTTCCTCGGCCCTCCTCCCGACCCCCATTTTCTTGGAGTGTTGGCCTCAGCCCTACCCACAGGACCATAGATTATCTGTACCACAGTTCTGTTCTCCAAGATGATAAGAGTATCAAATCCGTAGTGGTTGGAGGCTTCTATCCCCAAGTCTCCTACCACAGGGTAGGGGACAAAAATAATCCTACCCACTTCCTCTGGGTGGAGGTATGAGACAGATCAGGCATGGTGTGCTCATTAACCCTGTAATAGATAAATGACAGACATAGGTTCAGACATGTAATAGCTGTGTGACCCAGGTTAGTCATTTTACTCCATCTTCTATTCATTAGTCTCCTCATATGTAAAATTAGTACCTCCCAGCTCTAGATCTAGTCACTTACAAGATGGTGTCCTGAAGGCATGGGCAGGGTTGCTTTGGCCCTACCACATAAATATGGACTGATCTTGTGGGAGAATACCAGAGTGTGTGAAATGGGCTTTTCCCCGAGCTAGGAAGAGTAGGCCTAGGATAGGTAGGTGTAGCTGTTTGTCGACATTCTTATTGCTTCCTGGAATGAGATGTCAGAGTCAGGCAAAGGGGGAGTTGTTTCTCCACTGCTTGCCTTCACCTTGGAGCCCAAATGGCCTTCCCTTAAAAGCTGCGCCATGAGGAGATTAACAGAGGGATGGAAACCTATCTCTCCAACCTTTTGTGTGTCTGATTGGGGGAAAGGGAGGGGCTCTCCTACTCCTCCACCCCCTTCAATAAAGGAATAGACCTGCTGAGATTTCTATGATGGTTTGGGGAGAGGGTAAATTCACATTTTTTTCCCTCCTTTCCTTGCCTGTCTTCCCCTCCAGGAATGTATTCTCTCTGGCATCATGTCTGTGAATGGGAAGAAGGTGTTGCACATGGATCGGAATCCTTACTATGGGGGGGAAAGCTCCTCTATCACACCCCTGGAAGAGGTGAGGTAACCTGCTCCATTTTTCCCACACTCCATTGTCCTTATAGTCTGACTTCCACAGCCTGATCAGCTCTTCAAAGCCACTACCTCTATGAGAGGGTTTTGAAGGTGAGGTTGACATTGAATGAATCCTCCCTTTTCCCCTTCTCTGTCTCTCTCTGCTTATAGTTGTTCAAACGGTTTGACCTGCCTGAAGGACCTCCTGAAAGCTTGGGCAGGGGCCGAGACTGGAATGTGGACTTGATCCCCAAATTCCTCATGGCCAATGGTGAGTGGGAGGATATAGCTGGTGGTAAGCCAAATAGGTAGGACCCAGTGGGTGAGTTTGGGGAAAGGACTCAAGGGCAAACAAGTGAGTGGGAAAGAGCTATACATATGGAGATTCTCTCTTCCTCTCCATAGGCCAGTTGGTGAAGATGCTGCTATACACAGAAGTGACTCGTTACCTAGACTTTAAAGTGGTAGAAGGCAGCTTTGTCTACAAGGGGGGCAAGATCTACAAGGTGCCATCTACTGAGACTGAAGCTTTGGCCTCCAGTGAGTGTCTGCAGCATTTTTCATCCCAGTTACCAGGGCTGAAGGGGAGAGCCTGTCATACACCTGAGAGCACTAAGCTTGACTGGTCTCACCATACAGATGGAGGAAGTGACATATCCAGGACACTGGGAAAAAGCCAAGGGTATACTAGGGAGTCTCACAGGTGAAGTAGGCAAAGCTTACCCATTGACAGAACTCAGGTTTAGATGTGGATGCTTTCCAGAGGGGTTAAGCCAGCAGTTATCAGAAGCACAAGACATATGCAGAATAACTACAAGGGAATTTAGGGAGGAAGGCTAGCAACTATAATTTGGGGAGGGAATCAGGAAAGGTTTCATGTGTGTGTAAAGGCACAGGGGTAGAAGATATGGCAATGAGGAGACCAGTTCTCAGCATTGTTAGTTGATGAGAGTAAGCCAGACTTTTATTCTAGAGGTGATGGGCAGCCATTGCAGTTCAAGCAGGGGAATGATGTGGTCAGACCTTGCTTAATTAAGATCATTTGTCCAAGAAACTGATTAGGAGACTGTAGTCCAGATAAGGTGTTGAGGGCCTGGGCATGAGAGATGTTGTAGAGCTAGAAACAGCAAGATTAAGCCAGTCATTGGCTTTGTGGGGTGATGGGGAGTGGAGAGTTGAGGAGGACAGTGTCTTTGAAGACTGGAAGGATAGTGGTGCCCTAGACAGAAACAGAAATGGCAGGGTAATTCCTGAGAGGGGGACACAGGTCTAATATGAAGGGCAATTTATCAGTGGAATGAGGGTTCCAGAGCTTGTGATGAAAGAGTAGGGTAAGAGTTAGGGTTAGAGTTGATTTGATTATCAATACATGATAACACCGACCCTTGCACATAAGGGTCAAGGCAGGGACTCAGTAGGGTCCTGGGAGCCAGTGTGTCACAGAAGTTCAAGTTATATTTAAGGTATTCTGTCCTCTAATCCTCAGTCAGGTCAGCTATGCCCAACATTAGGGCTCACTCTAGTGTTGAGCAGATTATCTCCCATGGTAGTAGGGAAGGGTGGGATTTATAAATGAGAAAACTAAGACCTGGAAATCACACAGTGACTAGCAGAACAAGACTAGACCCGAAGCCTCCTGCTTTGTAGTAGTGTTCTTTTTATCTCTGGTCCATTCATAGTTTCTGCCTCCTTCTCACTGTGAGGTAACGGGGTGAGTGGGTAAAGAAACTCCTTTCTCCCTTAGACCTGATGGGCATGTTCGAGAAACGCCGGTTTAGAAAGTTCCTGGTGTTTGTGGCAAACTTCGATGAGAATGACCCCAAGAGCTTTGAGGGCGTTGACCCTCAGACCACAACCATGCGAGATGTGTATAAGAAGTTTGACTTGGGCCAAGATGTTATTGACTTCACTGGCCATGCTCTGGCACTCTACCGAACTGATGAGTAAGAAGTCATTCCTCCATTTCCCTTCAGGCCCCTTGCTTGACCTTGAACTGTACTAGCTTACAGGCCCCCTTCTTTAACTGGCCATGTTCTAGAATGGTCCCACAATTTTTTTGTTTATTAAACAAACTTCCTCTTTCCCTTCTTTTCTTCTCACGTTTAGCTACTTGGACCAGCCCTGCCTTGAGACTATTAACCGCATCAAACTCTACAGCGAGTCTCTAGCCCGGTATGGGAAGAGCCCATACCTGTACCCTCTCTATGGCCTGGGCGAGCTACCCCAGGGATTTGCAAGGTGAGGGGGGAGTACAGTAGGCATGTGGAGGGAATTATTCTCCAGTTTTGCTACTGTCCTTTTTATTGTTAGAGGCCATTTTTCAGCAGGGGAGAACTGAAGCTTAGCAAGTTTGGCAATAATGATTACCCAGCCAAGAGAGTTACCAGCCCTGAACCCAGGATGATCTTTCATTGCTACCTCTTGGCTCTGTTCTCAATACCCAAAGCCTTGCCAAAAGTTCTGCTTTTGCAGGCTCTTTATGTTCCACAGTTTCCAGTTTGGAATTTTGTTCATGTGGATGCATGAGAGAGAAGTTAACATGGCCTCATGAAAATATAGCCCTGTAAAAACCCAAAACTAAACAGAACAGGCATTACTGATTCACCCTATGTTGGTTGGAGAAACTGAGCACTAGAGTGGGAATGAGCCAAAGTCATACTCTTAGTTTGACAACCTAGTCTTCTAGATCAGCCTGGGGGGTGAGAGTTTCCTGCTGGGGACAGAGGGGCTCTCACCATTGTACTCCCTCCCCACCTCAGACTGAGTGCTATCTATGGTGGGACATACATGCTGAACAAGCCTGTGGATGACATCATCATGGAGAATGGAAAGGTGGTAGGGGTGAAGTCAGAGGGAGAGGTAAGCTGTACCATTCTGGATAAATCCCTTTGCTCCCATTTTTTCACTTCTCTTCCCTCTCCCACCCCCTTCCCCATTGTTGTCAAAAGGCCAAAGGTGGTTTTGACAAGTTTGAAATGATGGGTGGTACATTCAGAAGTTGAGGTTCTGTATGGAACATTCAGCCTCACTTAGTCTTGGGTCCAAAGCTGGTTCCATTTTTTCCCCTTGGGACAGCAGGGTTCTAGGTACTGTTCATTTTTATGACAGCACCAGTTCTAGGTTCTGAGTATTGGGGAGAGAGAAGGTAGGGCCACTGTTGGGAGCCTGGGCTTTGAAATAAGAATAAACCACGATGCCAAGCTTCCTGCCCACATGGAGTTCCTAATGCTTTAGCTACAAAAATGTTGAAAGTCGGTCACTGAGACTAGACAACTGATGGTGTCTGCCATGTGAATTTCAGTTCAAAGAATTTACTGTTTCTTTTGTCAACAACTAGTTTTCTTAATTGGTTGGGGTTAGAGTTGGCTATTGAGGCCAGAAGCCTAGGTTTGCTTATTCTATGGCTTAATGAGGTTACTTAGCCTCTTATATCTGGCCATTCTCAAATCCTTGTCCAGTGGGAGAGACTTGGTTGAGCTTGGAAAAGACTCTTTGAAATACCTAGCTCAGCAGGTCAGGGTGCTGCTGTCCTCCTCTCCCCCAGGTGGCCCGTTGCAAGCAGCTGATCTGTGACCCCAGTTATATCCCTGACCGTGTTCGAAAGGCTGGCCAGGTCATCCGAGTCATTTGTATCCTGAGTCACCCCATCAAAAACACCAATGATGCCAACTCCTGCCAAATCATCATTCCCCAGAATCAGGTCAACAGGAAATCAGGTGGGCAGTGCTGGTGTAAGTAAAGTGAGCATTTGTGGCTGTTTTCTTGTAGCTGGATCACTTGTAGTTTCTTTGTATCTGACTTCTCCCTCTATCAGACCAGGCATTTTTTACCTGCCTCATGGGGGAGATACTTTGCCTTACCAGATTCATGGGAGGTAACACACATCCAACAGATAGGGACAATCAACTCTTGGTTATCAATTGAATACAAATAGATTGGTTGGATCCCAACACCTGTAACTGGCTGCCAGGGAATGTGTTTAAACATGCATCTGTTTATAGGTCAGAATGCTTAATAGAATCATTCAGATATTTTCTGCATTATCCATGACTTAGCCCCTTAGCCAATTTTCTGCCTTATCATATCCATACAGAAATTTGTATGGAACAGAGCTATAAGATTAGCAATAGTTATAGATGGAGAGTTGGGGGGTCGATTCCCATTAACTTACCTTTCTTCTCTAAGACATCTATGTGTGCATGATCTCCTATGCCCATAATGTGGCTGCCCAGGGAAAGTACATTGCTATTGTCAGCACCACAGTGGAGACAGCAGAGCCTGAAAAGGAGATTGAGCCAGCGCTGGAGCTGTTGGAGCCCATTGACCAAAAGTAAGAAGCTGGGGTGACTACTAGGAGGCTCCAAGGGGACCAGATCTCTGTTTTACAAAGTCCTCATCTCCTTTCCCTCCATCAGGACTTTGTCAGGGTGTGAGGGACCAGGGAACTAGGATCGACGGAAGAGGTCGTGT
>NW_027187282.1:3958454-3986165 GCF_028583685.1 Petaurus breviceps papuanus | reverse complement strand
TTCCAGCCCCTTTCCCTTTAATTTATTTTAACTTATTAATATATCTTTCCATAGTGATGCCCCCCTCCCTCCCGTTCCCCCTTCCCTAGGGTCCCGCAGGAGAAGGAAGAAGAAAACTAATTTCGTGCCCCACCCCCACCCTTGCCCCGGTACTGTCGATGCTGTATTAATCTTCCCCCTATTTGTGGGAGAGGGAGCCCCTTTCCCAGTCCCTTTCCCCAGTGCAATGGCCACGTGACGGGGGAGCAGACAGTTTTCCGAGGGAAAGTTTACAAAAAGAGGTGGGGAAAGGGACCAAACTCCTGCGATGGCCTGCCCCCCCCCCCCCCGACGGAAAGTGGGGGGCGGGACCAAATGTCGACAAGTGACTGTGTGTGACTCCCGCTTACTGTGTATTGGACAGGAGAAACAAGTCCCCAATAAAGCCTGTTGAAAAGTACCTTAGTCTGTGGCCATTTCTTCGGGAGGATGGGCGGGGAGGCGGGCCTCCGCGAGCCCGCTTACGTTGCGTCACGTGCTCCCCACGGCCTCCCGGGCGGAGCCGAGACGGCGTAGCCGCCGCGGCAGTCCATGTGGTACTGACGTGGCTGCGCAGTGACGTCATCGCGGGCCTGTCGGCTGCAGTCGAGGGAGACGACTTCAGCCTGGCTCGGGATACCTCCGTCTGCCGCTGCCATGGCTCGGTACAAGGGTGCCGCCAGTGAGGCGGGCCGCGCCATGCATCTCATGAAGAAGCGAGAAAAGCAGATGGAGCAGATGGAGCAGCGGATCACTGAGGTGAGGGGAGAGGGAAGGGGAGGGGAAGCCTCGGGAAAGGCGCGGGGCGCTTTTCGAGCATGCGCGCTGGCCGCTGCCCGAGGCCTTGGCAGGTGGGAGCGCGAGGCGCTGCGGCCTCCGCGCGGTCTCTGCGTCCGAGTCCGAACTTGCGCGCGCGAAGCCGGAGCCTGGAAGGCCCACCTGCTATATCTGCCGCTTCACTGCGGTTTTCTCGAGTCTGGGGCCGAGGGGCGACGCCGAAGACCTGGCTGGGCGCCCAGCCTGGCAGCCACCCAAGGGAGAGGACGGACCTTGAGGTCTGTCCAAACGATAGCGAGCACCCTCGGGGCCCAGGCCAACGTTACGCGTTACGTACCGACCCAAAGCAGCCGCCCTTTCTTCTCGGGCGGAACACCTGGCCTACCTGCAACGGCAAATGCCAACCAAAGTTAGAGCCTTGCATGAGCCTGCGCGATCCGAAGAAGTCCGGCTAATGCGAGTGGAGCCCAACCAAATGAAACGGTCATTGGGAAGTATGTCACGAAATTTAAAAAAATACAATAAAATATAGATGGTGTTAGCATGTGGTTTTCCAAGTCAGTAGAGGGCCTGCAGGGATCTCCAGCCCAAACTTCTGTTGGACTTTGACAGCTTTGACGCCAGGTTGCACGTCGTGGCCCGAGGTGGCAGCAGAGAGCCTTGCCCCTGGAGGCAGACACTTGGTAACTGCAGTGATGTTGGATCAGTTGTTAACTTCTGCCTGCCACTGTTTCTTCCTTTGGAATAGCAACTGCTTCCAAAGTGGTTGCAGTATAATTGCCAACTCTTTTTATCATCTCTTTCCCTTTGCTCATGGAATTCTTCCTCCTATATCCAGGACACCTGGTCCCATGATTCTTCTGCTTGATCCTTTGGCCCAGGATTTCATCACTGCTTCCTCCAGGAAACTGAAGTCCATGTATCTCTGTGGAAGTAGCACCTTCCCTGTTTGGGGCTGGACTCTGACTTTCACTCTACATTCCCTTTGTGATGTGGCTCAGGTGTTTGACTAATAGAGATTCTACTTCCACTGTATTTGGAGATACTGTTAATGCCAGAACTAGGAAAACTTTTATACTTTGTATAGTATATATCTACTACACTGTGTATTGTATTGTATATATACTTGTAACCAAGTCCTCAGTGAGTGGCAGTGAGGTCCAAGGACAATGCCTAGGCATACCTTTCTACCCCCCCAACTCTAGTTCATTTTATTTCACAAAATTGCTTAAAGCATCTACTATGGGCAAAGCCTTGTGCTGGTCTAGGGATGTAAGGACAAAAAGGAACAATTCCTGCCCTTAGGGAATATATGTTGAGGGGGCAGGGGGCAAAGAGTAAGACAGTTTCCACTGTCAAAAAGCTTACATTCTAATGGGGGGAGACTCTATAGGACAGTTGCAGCCAAGCAGGGTTGTTTTGACTTGGAAATCCTAAGAAGGTGGTAGGAACACTAGGGGAGGTGATTTATATACACTTTCTCATAGCAATGACAACATTAATTTGATTCCAGCTCCCAGAGAAAGGTGGGGAGAAGGAAGGGTGCAGAGTACCTGGGTTTGGAAGCATTGTACTTAGCAAAGAAAATGGTCAGGGTGATCTGTTAAGCCTGGCTAGATGTAATGGGCCATGGAAGGTGGTATTCATTCCCCTGTCTGTTTAGTGGACTTCCACAGTGGCTTTCCAAAGCCAGCCTAGGCTGGTTAAGTACCACCACCACTACCTGTGCCCATGGCCTCTTTCAAGGCAGGGCTGATGACTAAGAAACTGTCCAGAGGAGGATAGACAGGATGGAGAGAGACCTCAAGTACATGTTGTTTAAAGAACTGAGCCTGTTTAACCTGGAGAAGACTTGGGACCTGGTATGATGGAGTAGATGTGACAGTTTTCTGTAAGTCAAAGCAAGAAGGATTTCACTTCTGCTGGGTGTTGTGGGAGTTGTGAATTTAGGCTTGATGTAAAGAACAGCTTCCTATCCGGTAGAGCAGGAGCAGCCAACTCAAATGAGCCTGGCTGCAGATTGGCTTAGAAAACCACATCTTAGTGGTATCTCTATTCTAGTACATTGTATTTCCCAATTCCATTTCTATGGAATAGAAAATGGGCTTCAGCATTAGAGCAATCTCAGAGTGAAGCTTGCTGGGGCTGTTATAGAGGGGATTCTTCAGGTCAAACTTGGATCAGATGGCCTTGAGTTGCTGCTGCTCGTGGATGAGATTCTACAACAGAGATTTTTACTTTATTCAGCAAATGTTGAAATGAACAGACATACAGGCACTTTGGATCACATATTACATTTTACAGGGATAAATAATTACATACTTGGTAGTATTGGAAGTGAGGTATAAAATCTAAAGAAGTAAACATTATGTTGTACAATTCCATTTGAAAATAGATTACAAAGAAACATGATAACGTTGTATATAAATTAATAAAGAGTCAATTGCTTCTCATTATATTCTTCTCAAGAGACTATTCTGGGTTTAATTCTGTTGTATGTTCAGTGTACATGTCTCAACTCCATCTGATCCTGTCCTATCAGGCTAGCCAGAGGGATCCCATTCTCCTAGTGCATTCACTGTCAGGTAACCTTCCCAAACCAGAGGTTGACAGACTAGCAAATATTTCTCAGTTTTGCCAACCCTGACTATTTGGAAGGCAGAGAATCTATTTTCAGAGGTTATGGTAATGAAGACAGTGATGGTACAGTTCTTATTGTCTAATTCTGTTCTTAAGATCTCTCCATCTCAGTGTTTCTGACACTTTGATAGCTTAAACAAGTCTTTTTGAAGTAGTATTGTACCATCATGTAATAGCCCCACTCAGTTGAGGGCCACAGTGGTAGAGGGCATGTGTACGAACGTTTCATTTGATGCCCCACACCAACAACAGTTCTTGTCTCTAAAACCAAATCTCCTGGACCCTTTCAGTGGGACACAGTTCAGTCTGGCTCTGTGAATGAATCACCAGTTTGAAAATCAGGTAAAAGACCCTTCCCTCACAAAAAAGTTTGAGGCCACAAGCCATTGAGGTGATACAATTTACTATAACCTGATCAGGTTTGCTGACTAGCTGCTGTTTAAAGTAAAGTGCATATTCCAAATTCTTCTCTACTCCTTCTAGGTCCAAGTAAGTCAGCCATAGTACCAAGTTACCATTTTTTACTCTACTCAGTTGAGATTTTAGGTGAGAGTCCTCTTCCCCCCCCCCTCCAGTCTCTCTAGTCCATTCTATTTCAGTGATCCAGAGTCTGATACCAGATATTGAATGCCACTGGGCCATCATATCCAAATCCTCCTTCCGTAGAGCTATTTAAATAGAAGGCCAGGTCTTTTGGTCAAGGATCATGTTTAATTCTGTTCCTCACTGTATCACTAAGAACAGTGGGACAGTTGGCCCAAATCAGCTAATGTCAGAATCCTCACTCTGTGACCCACCTGCCTGATATCATTGCTATAACTAGTGATATCGGATTAATTTCCTCCCATTTTATAGATGAAATACAGGGGTCAATACTTACTCTTTGAGCGAGGAAAATGAGAAATGTTGGAGGGGATGTGGGAATGTTGGGACACTAATGCACTATTGATGGAGTTGTGAACTGGTCCAACCATTCTGGAGAACAATTTAGAATTCTGCCCAAAGGACTATTAAACTATACATACCCTTTGATCCAGTAGTACCACTACTAGGTCTGTATCTCAAGGAGATTTTTTTTTTTTAGAAAAAGGACATATATGTGCAAAAATATGTAAAGCAGCTCTTTTTGTCGTGGCAGAGAATTGGAAATGGAGGGGATGTCCATCAACTGGGGAATGGCTGAACAAGTTGTGGTATATGATTGTGATGGAATACTACTGTGCTATAAGAAATGACGAGCAGGATGCTTTCAGAAAAACCTGAGAAGACTTACATGAACTGATGCTGAGCGAAGTGAGCAGAACCAGAAGAACATTGTATATAGTAACAGCAATATTGTACAGTAGTCAATTGTGAATGACTTAGCTATTCTCTCAGCAATGCAGTAAAATCCAAAACAGTTCTGAAGGATTTATGATGAAAAATGCTGTCCACCTCTCGTGAAAGAACTGATGAAGTCTGAATGCAGATTGATGTGTACTTTGTTTACCTTATTTTTCTTTTTTTTAGTCTGTGTTATGTTTTACAACATTTCTGATATTGAAATATGTTTTGCTTGACTCTACGTGTATAACCTATATCAAATTGCTTACCATCTCAAGAGGGGAGGAAGGAAGGGAGAGAATTTGGAACTCAAAATTTTGAAAAAAAAAAGTTAAAAATTGGCTTTACATGTAATTGGAAAAAAATGAAATTAAAAAATTCTGCCCCTTTGAGTGGTTCATTTTTTAGATACAGTATTTTTCCCCTTTCTTTAAAAAAATATATTTTTAGCATTTTAAAAAAATTTCAAGTTCCAAATTCTCTCTCTTCCTCCAGCCCCTTCTCTACTCCTTGAGAAAGCAAGCACTATGATATGTATTACACATGTAAAATCCTGCAAAAAGTATTTCTATATTAGCCATGTTGTCAAAAAAAGGACAAGAAAAATAAAGTGAAAAAAATTATACTTCAATCTGCACTCAGTTCATCAGTTGTCTCTCTGGAGATAGATAGCATTTTTTTTTTTAAATCATGGGTCCTTTGGAATTGGATCATTGTATTGATCAGAGTAGCTAGTTCATTCACAGTTGATCATTCTACAATATTGCTGTTGCTGTATAAATGGTTCTCCTGGTTCTGCTCGTTTTACTTTGTATCAGTTCATGTAAATCTTCCCAGGCTTTTCTGAAAGCATCCTACTCATCAGCACAATAGCATTCCATCACAATTATATACCACAACTAGTTTTGATGGATATCCCTTCAATTTCCAACTTCACAAAGAGAGCTGCTATAAATGTTTTGTACATATAGGTCCTTCCCCTTTTTAGATCTCTTTGGGGTACAAACCTAGTCGTGGTATTTTTGAGTCAAGGGGTATTAAGCACAGTTTGATAGCCCTTGGGGCAAAGTTCCAAATTGCTCTCCACCAACAGTACTTTAGTGTCCTTAGTCTTCCACATCCCCTCCAGCATTTATCTAATAGGTAACGTTCATGGGATATGTGACTAAAGAACTCAGTCATTCCATGGTCAAGTCTCTACATCTGGTTCTCAGGTCACAGACAGACATTGCAGGACCCAAACAAAGCCTTCCTACCTTAATAATCCTAATGGGACAAAGCCCTTTTTATGAATCTGTTCATTCAGGCTAACACAACAACCTAGTGGGACCTAGGGACCCCAGGCATCATTATTGACATCTTATAGATTAGAAGACTGAGGCTAAGAAAGCCTAACCAACTTGTCTGTGCTCACAGAGCTAGTAAGTCTAAAACACAGGAATCAAAGTCAGGTCTCTCTGATTCCAAATCCAGCACTCATCTACCTCTCTGGAACACACACAGATAAGTAAATATGAGATAACTTGCAGAAGCAGACATAATGAACAATTGGGGGGCAGGGGGGATCAGAAAAGGCTTCCCAGTAGAAGTAGACAGAGCACTGAACCTAGAAGGAAGCTGAGGATTCTAAGAGGCAGGAATGAGAAGAGAGTCTGTTCCAGGTATGTCAAAGGCACAGAGCTGGGACAGGGAGTTCTAGGAAAAACCAGTTTGTCTGGACTGGGGGTAGAGGTGGGGGGGTGATGGGAAATAAGTTAGGGAAGGGGTTAAGTGATAGATTGAGGAGTTCCTAGTTTATTGTAGAGGGAATAGGGAGCCATTGGATATTTTTGATCATGAAAGTACACGTAATCAGAGCTAGGTTTTAGGCTTAGTCATTTGGCAGCAGTGTGGAAGATGAAGGCAGAGAAAATAGGAAACAAGTTCAGTAATCCAGGTGGGAAGTGATCAGTCAGTCAGCAAGCATTTCTTCAGCACCTTCTGTGTTCAGTACCGGAGGTACACAGCCAAAATAAGACAGTTCTGGCATTTCAGATTACATTCTATGGAGGGAGACGAGGGCCTGAACCCAGTGGATGCTGCCTGGCTGAGAGGGGAGAAGATGGATTTTGCAGGTGTTTTGGGAATAGGAATCACCAGAACTAAGCAGTTGACAAGGACCAGTTGCCTGTGGTCTCTGCCTCCTTTTTCATCTCTCTGACCCCCCTTCACTGGAATGTATGTGTAAGAATGATGGACACACAAGGCATCGGGGACCAAAAGGTCACAAAAAGTAGCATTTGATGTTCTCAGGCAGAGATTGGGCGGGCCAGAGGCTTCAGATACATTCTTCTGAGGCAGGAACAAGGACAATCAGAGGTTAGAATCAGGGACAGCTGGAGCAGCTAGGTGGCCCTAGAGTCAGGAAGACCTGAGTTCAAATCCAGCCTCAGACACTTGACACTTAACTAACTGTGTGACCTTGGACAAGTCATTTAACCCCAATTGCCCTGCCTTATCCCCTCAGGGAAAAAAAAGAATTGGTGGGGGGGAGAAAGAATTCAGAGAGTCTGGTGCCCTCATTTAGCAGATAAAGAAACTGAGCTCCCTAGGATGAAAAGGACTTGTCCAGAGTTCCTAAGCAAGTCAGTGGCAGAGCTGAAATGGGAACTTCCTTCACTTTCTTGATTCCATTAATCTCTCTGCCACTTTCCCAGAGTTCTCTCTGGTAACCCTAACTGCCTCTGCTTCCCTTCAACCTTGCAGGAGAACATCATGAAGTCAAACATTGACAAGAAATTCTCAGCTCATTATGATGCTGTAGAGGCTGAGCTCCAGTCCAGCACTGTGGGTAAGTAGGGGATATGCCCCAAGCCCTAAAAGCTTACGCTCCCAGCTGTTCTGTTGCTCCATCTGGCCTGCCATTCCCCATTGCCTCAGCCCTGTCCTTACCAGCCTTCCTCATCTACCAGGTCTTGTAACCCTGAATGACATGAAGGCCAAGCAGGAGGTGCTGGTGAAGGAACGGGAAAAAGAGCTGGCTAAAAGGGAGCAGTCTAAAGAACTTCAGCTGTAGGTGTCCTGGCCTTCCTCATTCTAACTACTGGACATGGGGGAGGGGGAGAAGAAGATACCCCTCAGCTGCCCACCGGGGGCAGGATAAGGGGCTCTGCCTTAGCACAGGAGGAACATGCTACCAGCAAGCATTGGGGTTGCCCAGAATTCAGAGGGATGGTGAGCTCTCTGTTAAGGAGAAAATTTGGGACAGGTTTATAAAGCTTTAGTTAACATAACTTAGGCCTTGAAAAACTAACTTTTGGTATTCAATCTCTTTATATTCATAAGTATACCTGTTAGCCATTATTTCTCCTTCCCTTTTATGAGTAAATTCAACCTTTATACCTTCTTAAAAGATCGAGGATATGGGATGACTAGGTGGTGCAGTGAACAGAGCACTGGCCCTAGAGTCAGGAGGACATGAGTTCAAATTTGGCCTCAGACAATTAACACTAGCCATGTGACCTTGGGCAAGTCACTTAACCCCAATTGCCCTGGCTTCCCCCCTCCAAAAAGAAAAAAAATTGATGGCTGCCAAGTCTCATTCCATATACCTCTCTGGCCCCCACATCACCCCTTATCACAGTTTTGATGCAAAGAACTTCACAAGAATTCCCTGATTCTACCCTGGATAGCGCTTATATAGTGCTCCCTCAGGAGACATTTCTGACAGCACAGGTGGAACTATGCACGAAAAGGTTCTGTCAGGCCTGAGAAAGGCGGGCACAAGGGAGGGGTAACATGGATGCCCCTGGCTGAAGCCTTGCGGACAGCCCTCTAGAAAGCTAAAGAAACTTCAAGAAAAGGAATGCAAGAAGGAAGAAAAGTGGAAGATTTCTAGCCTGTCCTTTACCTTGGATGAGGAAGAGGAAGATATGGATGAGGAAGATCTAAAATGGGAAGGTGAGAGGAGAGATGGGAGGTTGAAACAGGGAATTCCCAGAGAAGGGAGAGCTGAGCTCGTTCTCACTGAGAAAGGGAAGGGAAGCAGGCTCCAAGTAAATCCAGGGGTGGCTAGGTGGTGCTACAGTGAATAGAGCACTGACCCTGGAGTCAGGAGGACCTGAGTTCAAATCCAGCCTCAGACACTTACTAGCTGTGTGACCTTGGGCAAGTCACTTAACCCCAATTGCCCTGCTTTCCCCCCTCCAAAAAGCAAAAAAAAAAAAAAAAGAAGTAAATCCAGTCAAACACATTTCCAAGCTTAGGTCCTGCCCTCTTGGAGCAGTCAGTCTGAGTGGACAGGCCTCATCCCTTTGAGAAATGAACCAGCATTACAAAAGTTGAAGTAATAGTTTAAGACAAAGAAGGGTGATTAATTGCCCAACAAATGGTGTGAGTTGGGTTCCAGCTGAGGTAGTCAAGGGAAGATTTCACAGTTGAAATGAGATTTGAACTAGATCTTAAAAGACTGCTAGAACTGAATTAGGCAGAAAAATTGGGAGGGCTGTCCTGGGGCTGTGAGCAAGAATAGTTAAGCATGCCTGAGATGTGAACCATTTGAGCAAACATATGGGAGAGTGCTAGAACGGTCAGGCTAGAAGGGCATATTGGGACCAGATGGTGGAGGGTCATTACTGTGCAGCTAAGGAGGTTGGGCTGTATCCCATAGGCAACATAGGCATGAACAAGAACAGACATGGGTCCTACCTTCAGAGAGTTAACAGTCTAACTGGAGAAGGCCAGGAAGACATTGAAATAGCATGTTGTCTTTGTCAGCATGTATTGTGGATCTCAGGTCATCCAGGATTGTGCCAGAGGGTTGGAGAATCAAAGGTAGATTGAATCAGACTGGCACCTGGCATGGGTGCCATACATCTGTTTCCTTACAGAGATCCCTTCAAAGAAGAGAAAATTAGGGAAGAACCCAGATGTGGACACAAGCTTTCTTCCTGACCATGACCGAGAGGTAAAGACAACCTAGTTGTTTCCAGTTCTCCTTGAGTAGGGAAGCTTGTGTATGGAGCAGGCCCAAGCGAGCAACTTGTCTAATTTCAGGATATTGGTGATAGGAGAGATTTGGTATGTTGAGGAAGGAGGAACTGTCACTCAATAACCCAGACTCCCTTGTCTTTTTTTTTTTTTTTTTGGCTTTTTGGAGGCCAATTGGGGTTAAGTGACTTGCCCAAGGTCACATGGCTAGTTTTTATGTTAAGTGTCTGAGGCCAGATTTGAACTGAGGTCCTCCTGACTCCAGGGCCAGTGCTGTATTCACTGCACCACCTAACCACCCCATCCTTGTCTTCTTTTTGAAGTACATTTTATCAATCGCTTCTGTCTTCACACACACACACACTCACACTCATTCCCCAAATTGAACTCTCCCTCTTGACAAAAACAAGCAAACCATATAGTGACCATATCTGACAATACACTATTCCCTTTTCCCATTTTCTCCCATAGGAAGAAGAAAATAGGCTCCGAAAGGAACTTCGGCAGGAATGGGAGGCCAAGCAGGAGAAGATCAAGAGTGAGGCATCAGGATGTCCAGACAAACATTATATACACCCCTGCCTCTGTGGGACTAAGCTTGAGGAGGGTGGGCTGTGGGGGGATAGCGGTGAGTCACCCCTAGTCTTCATGGAAATTACGTGGTGGAGATGACTGGCTGGTCTGGTTTCCCTAAAGTCCCCCAAGGACTTTACCCATATTGGAAGGTAGGTGCCTTTCCCCAGTCCTGACTGGGGGAGGTAAGAAACATCTAGGTCTAGATATTTCAGGGTACTTCTAAGTCTGGAGCTAAGAGGAAAAATTTTTGCCACTCCTAGGTGAAGAAATTGAAATCACTTTTAGTTACTGGGATGGCTCTGGGCACCAAAGGATTGTGAAGGTTGGAAATGGTGCTATCTGGGAGAACGGGGGTGGGGGGGTCAAATTTAATCCTATCTTAGCTGTCCCATTCCTAGCTTTAGACTGATTGCTTCGTGTTCAGGGAGGAGGAGGGGGGAGGGTTGTGAAAGCCATCCTGGGCTAGGAAAGACCATAGCTATATGAGTGGCTACCCTGCAGGATGCCGGTCCTACCCTTCCCGGGGCTGCTAGCTAGGACAAAGGGTAGAAGGGGGAATCCTTGCCCTCTGAGACAAGATCAGGCTTCCTGCATCCCTTTCCTCATCCTTCTGATTAAGGCCTGTCCTGAGGGCCTGAGTGAGTAGGCCTGAGCCCACTGGAGAGTTAACCCTCGGTGTCTCATCCCTTTCTCCCTCTCCAATTGTTTTGACTTCTGGGGCTTTCATGCTGCCTCTAGTAGATGAAGAAGGGGAATACGATGCAACAATTCCTCCAGAAAGCCCTGGAGATCCTTCAGAAAGACTTCAGTGAGCTGAGGTCTGTTGGGCCCTGGGATAAGAGAAGGTACCTCCAATTGTGTCTCCCTAACTGCTAAGTGATGCTAATGCATTCCTAGGAGAGAGCTGGAGCCCAGCTATCCTTCCTCTCCTAGGTAACATGTGCATTTTAGCAGGGGCCTTCTGGAACCAATGCCCCCTGCCTTGCCTTTGTTGTCTAACCCAAAGGCATGCCCAGTTTCGGGCATGTCCAGCCAGGTAGGCCAAGAGGCTAGCGCTCTGGACAACTGGTGGGGGATTGATTTGAAAAATGGTAGTGCCGCCTCCATCTTCTGGCCAGCCTGCTGTCTAACTTCTTTAGCCTGGGGGGGGGTGCGGATAGGAGGCTGGGGAAGGCTTGGACACATCTCTGACTATCTTGCTCTATCTCACCCCCAGGTCAGCAGGAGTGAAGCAGCTGATGTACATCAAGGAGGATCTGATTATACCTCATGTGAGTGTCTCCTTTGGCTCCAAGAGATCCTTGGCAAAAGATGGGAGATAGCTTGAAGCAAGGTGGGGGAGTGGCAGGGGGCATTCCCACAGTCTCTTGCTTGCTTCTTTGATAACATTTCCCTTTATTATGCCGTTTGGGTTGTTAAAACATGTATGTTAAAATAATACTAATGGCAACTCACTTTAGTCTGGCTCAGGCCTGCACAACCTGTGGCCCTCAGGCATGCCAAAGGATTTTTCCTCTACATTTTTCCCGGTCCTCTGGAAATCATTTGGCTTGCTGTAAGCAACCTTCGGGCCACAGGTTGTGCAGGCCTGATCTAGTCCTTTATGGTTGACAATGCACATTCATGAGCTTTCCCTATTTCCAGTAAAATATCACTGGCTCCTTACAGTCAGGGTAGGAATTCTTTGCATTTTACGGGTTAGAAACAGAAAGCTTGTGATTTGACCAAGGTCACATAGCTAGTTAAGAGAACCAGAACCAGGATCTGGGTCTCAACCAATCAGTAAACATTGATTGAGCCCCTGCTGTTTGATGGGCACCATGCTAAGGGGCTGGGTATACAAAAGAAGCAAAAGACAGTCCCTGCCTGCAAAGAGCTTTCAAAAGCTGGTTCAGTGCCCTTTCATTGGCACCATATGGCCCCTTAACAGATTTCCTTTCCTTGAGAACATGCCAGGGGGTGGTGGGTAGGGAATGCTGACAGGGCTTAGCAGGTGACTGGTTTGTATATGTGAGCAGGAACTGCTCTCATCCTGCTAGCCCTGCTTCCTGGAAGCCCTCACCTCTGCCAGATGGTTCAGTGACCCCTTGCTCTCTTCTTGTTGGCTTCTAGCATCACAGTTTCTATGATTTCATTGTCACCAAAGCCAGAGGGAAGAGTGGTAAGTCAGCCCACAGAGGTAGCAACTCCAGGTCCTTTGGGTGCTCTAAGCCCCTGGGATGCTGAAGGGGTGGGAGGCTCAGTTTTGTATCCTAAGCCATGGCTCCTACCACTGGGTACTGGCCAAAGGAAACAAATTCCCCTCCCTGCCCTTACAGGCAAGGGAAGAGCCTGACTTCCAGCTGCTGTTTCCCCTCCAGGCCCACTCTTTAACTTTGATGTCCATGATGATGTTCGACTTCTCAGTGATGCCACAGTAAAGAAGGATGAGGTAGGTGGGCAGTGCCAGGGGAGAGCCTTGGGGACTGATGGGTAGCTAGGACTTGGTGGGGGTTGTCTCCTTAAAAGCTATCCAGAGGGTGGGGCATAAGTGGGGAATCAGAGTGAGATCTCAGTGGCACCTTTTCCCTTCAGTCACATGCAGGAAAGGTGGTGCTAAGGAGATGGTATGAAAAGAACAAGCATATTTTCCCAGCCAACCGCTGGGAGCCCTATGACCCAGAGAAAAAGTGGGAAAAGTACACGGTGAGGGGCTAGAAGTTTAAGGCAAGGATGGGAGGGTGGAGGGGATTCTGGGCTTTCTGAGGACAAGTGGGAGCTGCCAAGGACAGTGGCCCTGTGGACCACTCAGCATCACTTAAGCTGGCATTGCCACCCTGAAGGGCAAGACCTAGGTGGCAGCTGCTAGACATAGGACCCTTTTGACCCCAGTGCCAGCCGTTTCTAGCCCTCCCATTTCTGGACATATACCTATGTGTTGTTCCCCACCCCTAGCCTGCACTCATCCTTCATAACCCCACAAGAAAACAAGGTGCAATCTTGATGTCTGACCTATATTAATGATTTGTTTTCTCTCTCTCATTTCTCTCCCGCCCTCCCCAATCTTTAACTTGCCTCGGTCTCTCACTCTCTCTCTAACTGTCTGTCTCTCCCATCCCCAAACCTCACAAAGATCCGATGAGCGCCTGTAAAAGGTGGCATGTGATCTTTGTCACCTCACCTCTCCTCCATCCCTACCTTCCCACCCACCTATTTTTTCTCATTGTTAAGCCTGACAGAGAAAGCTAGCAGCTGCCTCTAAACATCCTTCCTTCCCCCTAAGCCTCCTTCCCTCCTGTATCTTGGGGCTTAAACCTTCCCACTAGTTTTCTAGGTGTATCTGCATTCCTTAGGTCCACACATCCAACTGGGAAGCAGAACCTGGGACTGGCACAGACTGGGTAGGCCTGTGGCAGAACTGGTCCCTGGATCTCTACTCCCTAATTCTTACTGTTATTTACATATTTCTTATTTTAGAATAAATAAAACTTTTGTGTGAGAACTGGAGCCCCTATATTCTGAGCCCTGGGCTGAAAAAAGTTGGGAGAAAGGGAGGGCACAAATACTTATCCAGACAATGATTAAGCAATGCATGCCAGTTGCTAACAAGCTGGAACCAAGGGTCTTCAAAGCCAAGGACCCACAAGTTTGGTATTTTTCGAGTCAATAACCACTTGAAAGGGAAGGAAAAACAAGATGGAAGGGTTAAGACACCTGGTTTCTTATTGAAGGAGGGGATCAGGAGACTCTGAGAAGGAAAAAGGGGTTGTTTTGTCCCATTCTGTGACTTCTCCAAACTCAAGTGACTTTGAGACTTAATTTCACAAAAAATGCTATTTCAGTATTACAGTGACTAGGAGGACAGTGGTGGTGCCCTAGATAGCAATAGGAAAGTTGGGAAAGGGAGCAGTTTGGGGGGAAAAAATAAGTTCTGTTTTGGACATGCTGAGTTTGAGAAACCTATGGGACATACAGTTTGAAATGCCCAAAAGGAAGTTGGTAATACCAGACTAGGGCTGGGAAATTGTCTGCATAAAGATGATCATTAAAGCTGCGGAGTCTGACAAAATTAGCTAAAAGAAGAACCAGAGAAAAACCTAGAGAGGAATACCCAGGAGAAGAGTATGATCCAGAGGTCAAGAAGGATGAGGTCTTGGGGCAGCTCGGGGGCGCAGCGAATAGAGCACCGGCCCTGGACTCAGAAGGACCTGAGTTCAAATATGACCTCAGACACTTAACACTAGCCATGTGACCTTGGGCAAGTCACAACCCCAATTGCTTCCAAAAAGAAAAAAAGAAGAAGGATAAGGTCTAAAAAACATGCCATTTGATTTGGCAGTTTGATCACTGGTCACTTTGGAGGTGGTGATTTCAGTTAATGATTCTAGGGCTCTAAGCACATTGAGGTTTGCAAAGTGTTTTACAAATAACCTAATTTTATCCTCAAAACAATCCTGAGAGGTAGCCACTGGTACCCCCTGTTTACAGATGAGGAAACAGGCAGAGGTCACACAGCTGATAAATGTCTGAAATAGGATTCAAACTCACTACTTCCTGAATCCAGCTCTCTGTGGGCTGCATACCTAGTTAAATGATGAGGATGAAAGCCAGAGGAAATAGAGATAGCAAGTGTAAATTGCTTTCTCAAGGATGAAAGCAGACATGGTAAGATCAAGTGAGGGGTTTTTACAGATGGAGACCTGACCAGGTGAGCAGCAAGGAAACAACCAGTAGACAGATGGAAGATAAGGGAGAGAATAAGGATGAGAGACAGGGCAGTTGGTGGTACAGTGGATAGAATACTCAGCCTGGAGTCAGGAAAAGACCCAAGTTCAAATCCAGCCTCGGACACTATCCATGTGACCCTGGGCAAGTCACTTAATCTGTTTGTCTTGGTTTCCTTTACTGTAAAATGGGAATAATGATAGCATCTACTTCCCCTAATTATCAAATTAGATAATCAAGCACAGTGCCTGACACATAGTAGGTGCTAGAGAAGAGAGGATGGGATGGGATGACTTGGACATGCTTGGTTTGGTGAAAAGGGCCACCTCTTCATGGGAGACAGGTGAAGGAGGAAACTTGGGAAAGACATCTGAGCTATATGAAATGAAGAGGGGAGAGGAGGGAGCTCACTGCTAATGGCCTCCATTTTTTGCTGTGTGGTGAGGCAAGGTTTTCAGCTGAGAGGATGGGGGGAGATTTAAAGGAGGGATGAAAAGTTTTGGAAGAGCCACTGTGACAAGTCGTTTCAAAAGCCCATAATAAGAGTTAAGGTGGCAGATGGGAATAATCCAAGGTTGGGGTTTGGCAAGATATGATCAGCCATAGGACAAGGGGCAGGAGCTCAAGAGGATAGAGTAGAGTTGAATTCATTCGACAGGGGATTGAGATGGGGAAGGAGCACTGCAGCATCAGTGTAGGAGATAGATGAAGAGACTGAAGGATACCAGGAGGATAAAGAATAGCTAGAGGTCTGGAGTCAGGACCTGAGTTCAAATGTGGCCTCAGACACTTGACACAATAGCTGTGTGACCTTGGGCAAGTCACTTAACCCCAATTGCCTAGCCTTCTCCCCCCCAAAATAAATAAGAATAGCTAGGGGTCAGAATGCAGAGGGAAGGTTGGAATGACACAACATTATGATCATTAGAAGGAGCTTCAGAGTTACTGACCATGGAAGCAAGAACATTGTGGGTGATGGCAAGAAGGGAGGGGGGGTGTGGGTAGGGCTGGCCATCTCTATGTGAAGCCAAGGCAGAGTGGAGAAGGAAGTCATAGGCACTGAGGAGATTGAGGACCTAGCCAGATACTTGAGGTATGTAGATTGAAGTCTTCAATATGAAAGCAGGAGTCCGGGTGCAAAAACTGAGCCAGGCACTGAATTTAGGCTTAGGTGGGTTGGTAGATAACAGCCACCAGCACCTAGATAAGATGAGAAATTTGGGTAGAATGAATCTCAACAGTTGCTGGGTGATGATGATGAAGGAAGAGTCTGGTAGTGGGGGAGCCTCCCCCTTCTCCCCCCACCCCAAGCAGGACAAATGGGTTCTACTGGAATGGAGGCAAGTATCATCAACAGAAGGCAGCAGAGCTCAGGGGAGGAGTGAGAAAGAAAAAGGTTTCTAGATGAAATTGGGCTCTAGATGGCACTAGCTAACTCTGTCTAACTTTCTCCAAAGCTACCTGCTTCCTCCCTAAGGCCACACTGGAAGCAGTCACAGGCTACACTTGACTTGGGCTGGGGAATCTGACTAGGGGCAACTCATCAGACTGGCCCTGGGGATTTAGTTATCCGGAGGGCCCAGTCCCAGCCTCCTGTGCCTGCTTGACTGGTTCTGATAACCCTTAAGACTGAGCCTGCCCTTCCTTTCCTTCCATGCTTGTGACATATGAACATTCTCTCCCTCTCCGCTTTTAGCCACCTCCTTGGAAACAGAGATTGGGAAGAGGAGCTGTTGCCTTTCTGTCTCTGTGTCTGTATGTGTGTCTCTCTGGTCTCTCTCTGTCACACACATAGACACACACACACACACACACTTCCACCACCACAATGATTTGGCTGTTCTTTTTGAAGGGCCCTCCTTTCTGGAGAATGGTTCCTTATCACCCTGCTCAGCTAGGAAAAGGCCCCTCTGTTACCCCAGCTCTGGCCTTCACACCCTGAGGCTGTTCCTAGCCTCTTTCTGCAGAGCTGAGCTTAGAGGGCATGGAGTCGCCCACTAACAATAGGCCTTCATATAGCCCCTCCCTGGCTGGCCCCTTGCTTTCTATAGCAGGCCTCACTCAATTATTGGTTTCCCCTGTCTGACCCCACCACATCACTTGTGGGAGCCCAGAATTCTGGGAGCTTTGGGGTCAGACTGGCCAGCTTTGGGAGGGAGGGACGAGAGAGAGTGCAGCAGGGATGGGGGCATCTCACTTCCTGCTCTCCTGTTTTCCTTCTGAAGCCCCAGATGGCAACTAACCCACTCCTTCCCCTGAGGACCATAAGACAGACTGGGGTCAGACTTGGGTTGGGGGAGGGGAGTGCTCACTGGCCAATGAGTCCTGTGATATCTGTGTCCTAGAGAGCTAGGAATCCCTAACCAAAGGCCAGGTGAGAGACTGCCGGCAAGATCCTATCCCTATCATTTTTTGGGAAAAGTAATTGAGTCCATCCCATTTTTCTTCCCTGAGCACATAGCAACCCCCCCACCCCTTCACCCCTCTGCCATTTATTCACCTACTTTGGGTTGGTGGGGAGAGGCAGCCAGAAGTCTAGGCAGAGGGGAAAGGATTGGAGAAGATTGAGTGGGGGGGCTAGGGCAAAAGGGGAGAGGAGTAGGAGCTGTGCCTCTTTTTTTTTTTTTTGAAGCAATCGGGGTTAAGTAACTTGTTCAAGATTACAAGGCCAGTTATTTCTGGGTGTGGTGCCAAGTATCTGAGCCCAGATTCGATCCCAGGTCATCCTGACACTGGAGCCGGTGCTCTGCCTAAGCAGCCAGCACAGCTTTATAGGCAGCTCCCCAAGATCAGCCGACTGGCATATGCAGAAAAGATTGATGGCTTTTTTTCCCTCCTGTGTGGGAATGGGCTCAGCAGAAGATCATTGAAAAGGCAGCTGTTGTCATTCTTGCCCTTGCCCTCCCCCTCCAGCCCCACACTGCTTGATGTCAGCCATTTCTTGTAGAGTAGAGCCAGAAGACAAAGATGGGTAGGGATAGAGGGGTGGAATGGGATGGGAAGAACCCAAGGTATATTCCTCACCACCACTATAACCCACTGATGCTTGGGCCTTTGGGGACAGCTGGGGGGAAAGAGCAAAGGGGAGAACTGTGCTCCCTACTGAGACCTCAGGCCATGAAGCCCTGGGGATGAATGTACAACTCCAGGCCCAAGGAGTAGAAAGAAGTCTGAAGACTTGAATGGGGCCTTTTGTCTCCAAATAGCTCCAAGGGAAGGGGATATACCCTCCCCCCACCTCCAGCACCACTAAAATGCCTTTTGACCAGTCAGAAGCTGAGATTGGCCCAGTTCTTAGGTTTGGGGAGAGAACTACCAGACACTGTGGAAAGGGACCTTGGGGACCTTATCCTCAGCCCCCCGAAATTCTATAAAACAGTAGGATG
The DNA here is from genome assembly GCF_028583685.1 of Petaurus breviceps papuanus. NCBI lineage: Eukaryota > Metazoa > Chordata > Mammalia > Diprotodontia > Petauridae > Petaurus > Petaurus breviceps. The sequence continues at coordinate 3,967,773 of NW_027187282.1, read as the reverse complement.
GAATCTTAGCAAATCTACTGAAGGATATGTACACATCCATCCTTTATAGAAGCAACCCTGCCCCTGCAACCCACCTCCCTTAGAAACTAAGCTCCCAAACCAGCAGATGGTGAAGGCATCCTATGCCAGCATAGATATCCAAAGACAAGAGGCACACTGCCCCTGGTTCAAGGATCCTGCAGACAGCTGGAGGAAATGTGTGCAACAGTCTGAACATGGGAAGGAAATAGAAAGTCATTGCAGGAGACCCTAGTCACTGGAAAGTTTAGAAAAAAGTTTCATATAGTGCAGAGGCCTTTGAGCTGAGCTCTGAAGGGAGCAGAAGGTAAGTAGGAGGTTCCAGCCCAAGCCCATTGCACCTGTATGACTTGGAGCAAAGTTCACCTTTCTGGGCTTCAGTTTTGTCATCTGTAAAATGAAGGAATTAGCCCAGGTAGCCTTCGAGATCTAAATGGATGATCCTGAAAGTGCAGCCCAGGTATGGGAGCCAGCTTGTGGAACAGCCCACAGACCAGTTTGGGGTGGGCTGTTCGTGGAGGGGAATCACAGGCAGTAGTTCCAGAAAGGTGAACTACAGTCAAATTGTATCTACATGCCCCAAAGAGGAATCTGTACTTGATCCTAGAAGTAATACAGAGCCACTCAAGCTTCTGAAGTTAACACTTTGGGCGCCTGGGAAGTTGAGCCCAAGGGATTGGAAGGACCTTGTTCCTTCCCTCTCTCTCATCCCCACCTCCACATCTCTCCTAGCCATTCCTTTCCCTCCATACACATGGTCCCAAACCTAATCTAGGCTTTAATAATGGGTTAGGGTCTGCATAAGACAGGGGGGGAAGAACTCCCTGAATAGAAATAGGCAAGTTTGAAAGAGGGACAAACTTGGGGGAAAAGCTAATGAGTTCTGTTTGGGACATGGTGAATTTGAGATGCTTAGAGTGTATTCTTTGGGAGAGATAACAAGGCTGAGGTTCAGGAGAGAGTCTTGGGTCTGATATATCTAGAAGTTACCTACATAATGCACAAAACCATGTTAGCTGATAAAGTCAATGAGGCTTTGTACATTTATTAACCCTAATCTTTTTCAGCCTCAGTTTCCTCATCTGTACAATGAGGATCAAAATAGCATCCACTTTGTAAGGTTGCTATGTGGATCAAATGAGATCATAGCTATAAAGGATTTTTTCAAACCTTGAAGTGCTGAGGAAATGTGGGTCAGTATTATTGTTGTTATATTAATTCCCTTGAGGTGTTCTTTGGGAACAGCCTTCAGAGACTGCAACATAATCTTTGAAATTGCCTCAATGGGGGCAAATCTTGGTTCTCTGAAGGTGCATATGATTTTTGGAAACAATCCCAATCATTTTGAAGGCAATGTGGGGGTAGGAGCTGGCTGACAAAGAAGAACCATCTGGGATCAATGTAGTATATATGATCAGGGAAGAGTAGCACTGCTTCTGAAGGAGGGTCCCCAGTGGCCTGAGCTTGTGAAGACCTAGGGAGTCGATATCACTCTGGATGGGACAAAGCTCACTGGTGGAGGTATTCAAAGGTTTCTTTTTGAAACTGCTTTCATTACTTTTCCAAGCTCTCCTATCTAGTAGAGATGACTAGGCTGGCTCTTACATATAGTGAAGTTTATCTTCTGGAGAAGATGAGACTGAAAGAGATGGGTAAGAAATTTGGCAAATTTGATGGCATCCTTGACAAAGACCTCTTGAAATGACTTTGGATGTGTAACTTTGAATGTGCTCAGTAGTACACAAGTTGGATCTCCCCTTATACCTGCTGCAGGGTACAAGCTTATCAAAGGCAGAGACTGCCATTGTTTGTATCTCAGAGCCTAGAACAGTCTGTGCCCAACACATGGGAGGCACTGAGCAAATGGTAGGTGGATTGTCTTTGCTTTTGGTTGGACTTTGTAATGCGGGAGGTCCTGATCCTGTTACATCTCACTTTGGCTAATGTTAGAATTTACCTCCTTGGAGCACACAGCCTCTGGAAGGCAGGAGAAGCTTAGAGATCTCCTCCTCCCCAATCATGTCCTTTGGAGTGCCATGAGATAAGCACAGTGGATGGGAGCCTTAGAGTCTTGGGATTATGGTACACAGGGGATCCTCTAATCTTGCCTAATAATCCCATTTTGCCCCAATCAGGGTGAACTACTTGTCTGAGGTAATGTAGGTTGTAGCAGAAGCAGGATTCAAACCCAGGTCTCCTAATTCCTGCTCCAGTGCCTACAAAGAGGCTAAATCAATTCAGCAAACATTCCAGCAGTCAGTGTACATCACAGGCCTCATGAAAGGAGCTCAGGGATGGGGTAGCACAGGTGCAGAGAGCTACACCACCAGACAGGGTATGCTAAGTTCAAAGGACAGGTGAGTGTGGGCAAATCCCTTCTACAGAAGTTCAAGGCAAGACCTCACTTTGGTGTTGGTGCAATCAAAGAAGGCTTCCCAGAGGAGGCTGCTAAGAGGTGAGTAGTAAAAGTCCATTACTGATATGAGGGACATCATGGAAATAGGAAACAGCAAGCAAGAACGTTGGTGACTGGACTGGTTCCCAAGTGGAAGATTTGGCTAGGGTGGAACAAATAAAGGTTGTTCCTTCCTTTTCAAAGAGGTACAATGCATCACCAGAGATGTCTTGTCTTGAGCATGAATTAGATCCAAGTGAAGCAGAGCTGCACACAGCCATTGACTTCACTATCTCTTACAGAGTCATGTAAGTCTAATGACAAGATAAAAGTCAAGAGTGGAGGTAGCTTGGAATGAAGTGGATGGCCTTGGCGTCTTTGATGTCTGACTGAGTTCTAATGGCTCCATAGCACCTGCTTCAGCTGCCTTCATGGCTATTAGGAACAAACTGTTCCCATCTACCCACTTGGCCAGGGGAAGTCCTCCCACGCCCTTCAAACCTGGTTTAGTCCATCTGCAGAGAGACATGCTCCAGCTTCTTGGACCCACAAGTGAGAGTTGGGTGGCAGGTGGATACCAAAAGTGGGTGACCAACCCCAAAAAGGGCTTGGCGAGCCCTCACACCACAGGTGCTAAATCCTTCGTGAACAGCCCAAACACCCCAGTAAATAAGGGAGGGAGGAGGAAAAGGAGGAAGGGGAGGGAAAACTGTAGGAGGAAAGGGGAAAAGGAAGAGGAACAGGAGCTCTTTGAGCAGAGCTAGATGTAGGATTTACTGGAAATCCTTTTGGCCTTGGAAATCTGGACACATGGGATCTGTAGGTCCAGCTCTGTCTAGGTGAGACCTTGGCCAAGTCTCTCCTCTTCTCTGAACCTCAGTTTTCCCATCTATAAAATATGGGTAGGGAGTACACTAAAATATCTCTAAAGACCCTTTTCCCATACTAAGGAATGAAACATAGAAATTAAATTTCCAAGTGGAATCAGGATCCTTTGAAATAAATGACCCGATTGACAATTCTAGTTTGTGTTTGCAGTTATGAGGGGTCAGGAGACAGAGGGAGGGATAGGGGTGGGGGCTTGAGGATAAAACTTCTCTCCCTCATTTCCTAAGAAAAGCCTTGCAGCAGACAGGCCCTGAGGTCAGACCCAATGTAGCCTGAGAAGCTGAGGAGGATGGGAGAGGCCAGGCCAGCTCCTTCATCCTCCCTTAAACTCTCTTTCCCATTCTGGGATGCTGAGTCCCAGCTTCCTGCCTAAGCATCTGACCCTGGGGAAGGACAGGGGCAGACAGGGCCTGAAGCTGGGCCTAAAGCCTTCACCACAATCTCTGACAACAGCTGCCCAACTTGCCTGCCCCCACCCTCACCAACCACAGGCCACCCCCAAATTGGAGGGTGGAATTGCTTACCTCAGGATTATTTCCAGCTCAGTTGCCCCAAGCCTCTGCTTCCTCTGGGACCTCTCCTGGGCCCCACTGCTCACCCTATGTGGCCTTTGACCTTTCCCAGAGGGTGGGACTCTGCCCTCATTCCATCTGCAGGAAGCTTCTCTCTTCTAGGGTGCCACGAAGCTCACATATGTCACATAGCTGATGAGTATCAGAGGGAGGACTAGAAGACCTCCTGCTGCCAGTGTCCAGCCTGCCAGGGGCCAGTTCCCCCTCTACTACACAGCTCTCCCTCTACCTTGCCACTAGCATCTGACCAAACAGGCTTCTCCTGTTAGGGAACTGTGCTGGTCAGTCCAGATGTGGTGGGAGGCCAGATGCTGGGCAAAGGCTTGAGGTGGGGAAGGGACAGAGGCAACAGTCTTCCAGGTAGTTTTTTCTCATGAGGATGGGAGGTAGGGGAACTGGGAAGGGCCACAGGAGAGAATTGGAGGGCCTGTGTCTTGTGGTTTGGAAGGAGGGTGGAGGGTGGTTCCCTTTGTTTGGGTGCCAGCTTCCTGATTTTCCTTCCCTACCCAGCCACATTTGCTGAGGCCAGTCACCCCTCCCTGCCATAGCCTATAATGAAAGGGCCACATATTTCAGTCACATGGGGTTCACCACCAAACCCTGGCCCAGCAACAGCCCCAGAAACCAAGGAAACCAAGGGCTTAGGCCCAGTAAATTAGGCAAGAGAGCTATCTGGAGGGTGGGGGAGGGCTGACCCTAGCCCAGGCAGAGAAGGAGAAGTGAATGTAACGTGAGGCCAGGAGGAAAGAGTAGAGAGCATGGACAGGGCAACACATGTCTTCCTGTCTTGTGGATTCTCCTTTCTGCTTAAGGACCAGTTTGAGACTCTAGCTACTCAAACAAGGGCCTGGCTTCCTGAGGGTGAGTTTGAGAGTCACCTTGGAGGACAGCAAGGTCTGGAGGAAGGTAGAGAAAGTTTGGAGAATATTGGAGAGGAGCTGATAGGTAGGGGGTAGAGGTGAAAAGAAGGCGAGAGGGCTGCACCAACTTCTTCCCAAGATCCCCTTTGCCCAGTGGCTGCCATATGGCACAGTGGCCAGAGCCCTGGGCCTAGAGTTGAGAAGACCTGTCTCAATGTGGCCTCAGACACAGACTCGCTGTGGAACCCTGGACAAGTCACTTTGCCTCAGTCTCCTCAACTGTAAAATGGAGATGATAATAGCACCTGTCTAACAGGGTTGCTGCTCTTAGCTGCAAAGACTGAGGGGAAAGGGGCATAGTGATGCCATCAGTGGATGGCAGAGCAGAGGGCTTCCCAGACACTGAACTTGGCTGATCTTGTCAGATGGGGGGACAGGAAGAAAAGGAAGAAGACACAAGCATTAATTAAGCACCTACTGCGTGCCAAGTACTGTTATAAACATTTTACACATCTGATCCTGTCTATCCTCACAACCACCCTGGGAGGTAGGTGCTGTTATTATCCCAATTTCACAGATAGAGAAACTGAGGCACACAAGGTGAAGTGACTTGCCCAGAGTCACTCATTTAGGAGGTGCCCTGAGGCTGGGGTCTTCCTAGACTCGAATGCATGCTATCTTCTGTACCACCCGACTGCCCTCAGGCACTGAGAGTTGAAGGCAACATGGGAAAGCTGCCCTGTCTGCCCCCTCTTTCTTTTTCCCTTCCACACCCTGGCATCCAAAGTTCTCATGCTTTTTTGCTAGGATCTTCCAGGCTGCCAACTTTACCACAAACTCTGCAGAACCCTCACCCCAATTCCATCCCCCATGCCCTTGTGGCCCTAGCCAAGCCCTGCCCCCTCTGCAAACTCAGCACATGCCTGGGCTTCTCCCATTCCATAGCCAGGAGCTAGGGCCACATCTGGAGCCTATAAAGTCCTCTTGGAGGTGTTGGGTTTCAGCTGTTTATGAATTCAGGAGGGAAACAGGGCTAACTTGGGGGCATGGGGGTTGGGGAGAGATAGGGGTCCCTCCTCCCCCTGCCCTCTCTTCCTCCCAGAAGTTCTAACCCTTCCCCCAATGGTCCAGAACCCTCTCCTCCCTCCCTTCTCCCCCTTTCCCAGCTGTGCTTTTAAGTCATTCTCTGAGCTACAACTTCCCCCTTGGGAGGGGGGGAAGGTAGGTTGGACAAAGCCAGAGTCTTTGTGGGGTGAGGACTGTGCTGGGGAGCAGGGTCAGGCCAGGTGTGATCCAAGAATGGAGCAAGGATCTGCAAACTCTCCAGTCCTCCTTATAGTGCTGCTCAGCTGACTTCAAGTCTGCTGCCTGCTTCTTCCTGCCCACTTCCACCCCCATCCCTCTGGGCCTGCTTTTCTCACCCTGCACCTTCAGTGCTGCTTCTCACCTAGCTCTCACACCAAAGCCTCCTGCTAAGGAAGGAGGGGAGGAAGGGGGTGCTGGCTGAGAAGAGCTTTCTTCAAGCACCAACCATCAAGGGGCTATTTCAAGAAGCTTGGGCTCTGGGGGCAGGTTGGGGGAAAGCTTTCAACACATCATTCCTCCACAGCCCAATGTCAACCTCTCCCTCCCCACTGGCACCTCTCTTTAATCAGCATCCAGGATGGCCCTTGTACTCTGCCCTTACATGGGCACTGGGTGCAGGATGGCTTGGGAATTGGCAGGGGGTTCATACAGTTGGTAAGATTCATTGCTTGAAAGAGAAAAGAGAATGCTCCTCTAATTCCCTGAGCCAGTAGGTCTGGGGACAAGGGGGAAGCAGGTGTGCTGTGGATGTGGGGTGCGGGCAAGGAAGGAGGCATTGGGAAGGATGGCAGAGGGAAGAAAGCAGAGACATTGGCTTCAGTGGAAACCTCCCAAGACTCCTTGTGGGCTCTGCCCCTCATTCTTCCAATTTTCCACTCTTCTCCATTGAGATTCTCCCAGTGGCAAGCTATGAGTGGGGAGCCAGAGAAGTCAGTCAGCAAACATTTGGTAAGTGTCTCCTTGGTGCCAGCCCCTGTGCCAAGTGCTGGGGATACAAAAAAAGGCAAAAGACAGATTCTTGCCTTCAAGGAGCTCCCAGTCTAATGGGGGAGGAGGAACAACTATGTACAGACAAGTACTAGACAGGAGAAATGGGTGATCACCAACAGAAGGAAAGCACCTGCGTTAAGGGGGATCAGGAAAAGCTTCCTGGAGAAGATGAGATTTCAGCTGGGACTTGAAAGAATCCAGAGAAGCCAGGAGGCAGAGATAAGAAGGGAGAACATTCCAGGTGGGGGGGGGACAGTCAGGGAAAATGCCTGGAGGTGGGAGATGGAGTGTCTTGTTCAGGGAACAGGTAGGAGACTAGTGTCACTGAATCAAAGCATATAGGAAGAGGACTAAGGTGTAAGAAGACTGAAAAGGTTAGGTTATGAAGGGTTTTGAAGGCCAAGCAGAGCATTTTATATTTGATCCTACAGGTGATAGGAGGCAGCTTAGGTGGCTCAGTGGATAGAGCACTGGACCTGGGGTCAGGAAGAACTGAGTTCAAATTCAGCCCCAAGTACTTATTAGCTGTGTGACCTTGGGCAAGTCATTTAATCTCTGTTTGCCTTAACCCACTGGAGAAGAAAATGTCCAACTGCTCCAGTATATTTGCCAAGAAAACCCACAGGGTCCACCTGGGCATGAAGAGTCAGACACAACTCCACAACAAAGCAGGTGAGAAGGAGCCACTGGAGTTTCTTAAATGGGTGAATCACTTTGGAGGCTGACTGGAGGATGGCCCCACCAGCAGGCTACTACCGTGTTTCCCCAATAATAAGACTTATCCCGAAAATAAGCCCTCCCCTTACTGTGTAAGATTCCTCTAAAATAAGCCCTCCCCCGAAAATAAGCCCTATTGAGATTGCTACTGTAGTGAAGGTGATCCCCTGCGCTACACACTACATTTCAGTGACCCCTGTATGCCCCCCCCCCCCCCCCCCCGGGTGAAACGCACGCCGCGCTCTGAGCTGCATCCAATCAGAGCTGCAGCAGTGAGCGCGTCATCCTGTTCTTCCCCAGTGATTTGCTTGCTGGCGCCATTGAGAGCAGTGCCTCGGAGGAGAGCTGAGGCAGGACAACATAAAAACCCGGTATGTAAGCGGGAGTGAGGGGGCATGATGGAGGATAAAAAGGGCATGATGGAGGAAAAAAGAAGAACTCAGGGGGCATGATGGAGTGAAAAGAAGGACTGATGGTCATAATTTTATTATTCTGTCTGTTTTGACCCCAAGACATGAGTACAAAAAGGAAGAGCTATACTGTTGAGTATAAGAAAGCAATTGTAGAGGAGTCACATGGCAAGAATCTTGCAGTTTTCTGTAAAGAAAACTTTTGGATCTTCGAATGGTCAGAAAATGGAGAGCAGATTATAATAACCTCAATCAACAGGTGGATGAGGGAAAAGGGAAAAAGCGCAGGTCTGGATCAGGTCGGCAGCCCTTATATCCTGACTTGGAGATCCTTATTGGTGAATGGATTGCTGACAGGAGAGCAAAGGCCTTGGTTGTGCGCAGGGCTGATATTCAAGCATTTGCCCTTTCAATGGCACCAGAGTTTGAAATGGTCTCAGAAGGATTCAAAGCATCACAACACTGGTTGGACGGTTTCCTTCAACGGTATGAACTGTCCCTAAGAAGATCAACAACACTGTTTAAGCTGGAAGATGCTGAAGTTATTAAACGTGCACTTGCATTCAAGTCCTTTATTGATAGGATCGACATTTCCAAGTACCAAACCTGCAATATGATTGCTATGGATGAAACTGCAGTGTTTATGGGACAAGGATCTCAAACAACAATTCATCACAGGGGTGCAACGTCAATCTACATTCCCACCACTGGCTATGAAAGTGCACGGGTCACCTGTGTTTTGGCAATTCGTTTGGATGGAAAGAAAGCCACACTTCTAATCATCAGTAAGGGCAAGAAAGATAAGATTGAACGTGTATCTGGCATTTACATTCTTGAAACCGAAAAAGCCTGGTGTACATAAGCCGTTATAAGAAAGTGGGTTGATTTAATGCTGCCACTTATTATGTGAGGTAACCAAAGAGGTCTGATAGTCTGGGATTCAGCCAGCACTCACCGCGCTAAAGAAATGAAGAACTTCCTTGCAGAGAGAAGAATAGATCAAGTAATGATTCCTGCAGGAATGACTGCCTATCTCCAGACCCTTGATATTGCAATAAAGAAGCCATTCAAGGACCATTTGCGCATGGAAGTCAATGACTACATTGAAAATAGAATGGAAAGAAATCAGCGTGGAAACTTTGTGAAGCCCTGTCTGCAAGAAGTCGTGACTTGGGTGAAGAAGTCATGGGATAAAATTACTGACAGCTGTGTCGCCAAGGCACTACGAGCAGGTTACCTGGACAAGCCATATTCATTTAAAGAGAGCTATATTGCTGGACATGACAGATTGGGTCCACTTCTTCTGAAGGAAATGGAGGCGCAAGACATCCAGGATGGAATTCAGGGTATGGACACTTATGACGATGTTGTTGAAGAAGATGA
>NW_027187282.1:3954672-3958054 GCF_028583685.1 Petaurus breviceps papuanus | reverse complement strand
TGGGTCCACTTCTTCTGAAGGAAATGGAGGCGCAAGACATCCAGGACAGAATTCAGGGTATGGACACTTATGACGATGTTGTTGAAGAAGATGACATGATCATTGTTGAATAAAGGTACATTTTTTTGTTCGCATTTACCTGTTTATTAAAATTGCTGTCAATGTTCATTAAAATAAGCCCTCCCCTGAAAATAAGCCCTCTGGTGTTTTTCTGTCCAAAAAAATTAATAAGACAGTGTCTTATTATCGGGGAAACACGGTATAGCAGTCTGGGTGCCAGGGGATTAGAGCATGTACTAGCATGGTGGCAGTCAGAGGTCAAATCCCCACACAACAGCTTGGTTATGGAGGATGGGAAAGAGTGAGGCATCCAGAGCGCCATCTAGGTTGGAGTGACAGCTGGGGCCTGGGAGGATGCTGGGGAGAGTGAAGGAGGAGGGTTTCAGGGGGAAGACAACGAGCTGAGCTTTACACCTATTGAGTTGGCCAGTTTGAAATGTTGGAAAGGCCATTGGAAATGGGACCCTGGAGCTCAGCAGAGAGGTTAGGGCTGTAGATTTGGGAATCATCAGCAGAAAGATGGTGACTGATTCCAAGAGATAGATCTCCTGAGATCACCAAGTGAAATAGTCTAGAGAGAGAAGAGAAGAGGGCTCTGGGGGACCCCCATGGTTAGTGGGCATGACCTGGATCAAGGTCCAGCAAAGGGAACTGAGAAAGAACAGTCAGAGAGGTAGGAGGAGAAGCAGGAGAGAGGGATGGCCTGTTCCATAAACCTAGAGAGGAGAGAAGATCCAGGAGGAGAGGGTGATGGACAGTGCAAAAGGCTACAGAAAGGTCAAGGAGAGAATGAGGACAGAGAGGAGAGGAATGGAAGAGGAGGATCATTTTTTTCCATCTTGTCCCTTCTTGCCTTCTCACTAAACTCTGGCCTCCAAGCCCCAAGAGAATTGTGGTAGAAGGAAGGTTTAGCTTCAGGCCTCCCCTCCCCCTGCTGATGGGTGACCCAGAGAAACGGCTCTCCTAACTCCTCCCCCAACTATGGCCAAGGGCAGTGATTAATTTTCTTCTCCCCTCACTCTCCTTTATCCCCTGACACACCTCTTAGAAGAGCTGTGGTTAGGCTTGGGGCAGGGGCGGGGGTAATCTCAGGAATTCCCTCCAGTAAATGGGGGTGAGGAGAGCTGACCACAAAGGATGGAGTGTGGTTGGAAAAGAGGTTAAGGACTGTGGATCCAACTAGAGGTTTGGGGGAGGGTATGTGTGTGTGTGTATGTGTGTGCCTGCCTGTGCCCATGCCTGCGCCCGTGCCTGCTTGTGCGTGTGTGATAGTGATCACAGAATTATAACTGTGGTCACAAGTGAAAGGGTCCTTAGAGATCATCTAGTCCAATCCCTTCGATTTTCAGAAGGGGAAACAGGCCCAGAGAGGGGAAAAGATTTAGCTATAGTCTGAAAGCCACCGAGAAACTGAACAGACTTACTTCTGAATGCACAGTTCATAGGAAGGTGGTTGCAGAGGCGGAGTGATACCTCACCACATAAATGAAAATTTTCTACTCCAGGAGAGAAGGGTTTCCAGCATCTCAAGTAGAATGAATGATTCTGGTTTATTTTTGCTGGAGGAGGGAGTAGCAAGTCACCATCCTTTGGAATAGCCACCTCCCCTCTCTTCTAAATAAGGAAAGTGCCCTCCTTGCAGGAGAGGTAATTATCTCCATTGTGGGAGGAGGGGGTATGAGCCTTTGGGAAGGGGCAAGGATGGCTACATACCCAGTTGCCTGGGATGCTGCTCTAAGGTGAATATTACTCAGATCCCAGCTGGTCCAGATAACCTTTCCAACTCCCAGATGCGCTCTGCTTCTGCCTGTCCAGCAACATCTGTCTCCCAGGTCCAGCCAGCCATGGATATCCATTTCCTCCCTCCTGGCCCACCCCAACTCCATTGTCAGGAGCCATAGTATGAGGGTCAGTCTCTCCCCAGACAACAATGTTCTTTCTTTCAGAGGAAAACCTTGCTTATTGTCCCTTAGCTCTTCTCCTAAGTCTTTTCTCTGTCTGGGGAAGATGGGAAAGGAGTATTCAGCATTGTCCAGAAATCAGACCACAAGGTTCCACCCAGAATAAAACGTCAACTCCCAGCTGCCCACTGGAGGTGCGATTTGTCAGTGCTGGGGCTGGGGCCTGGTAGGCTCAGCTAAGCCTGGGGCCTGGAGCCTGGGGCCTGGTAGGCTCGGCTAAGCCCGGGGCTCTGCAGTTCATCTCTGTCGCCATGGAAACCAGGCCTGATACTGGGTGGTTGCTAATTGAGTGAACTCCCTTATATGGAATAGTTGGGGGTGGGGGGAGTTGGTTCCCAGAAACCAAGGCCTGGCTCCTCTCCCCATCTGTTGAGGTGTTAGCTCCTGGGGGGGGGAGGAGGGAGGAGAGCTCATTGGGAATTTGAACTATGGAGGGAAAGCACTGTTCCCTCCCTTGGAAGTCTCTCATTGGAGCAGTTGGTGGACTGCTTTACTTTGGATCTCCTATAGCAGAGGGAGACCCCCCCTTCCAACCCACCCCCATCTCTAAGGTGAAGAGCTCAGTGACCTAAGTGAGGGACCAGATGCCCGGCACCTCGCTCAGCCTCAGTCTGGCACAAGGCTGGGCTGCATTCACATTGGTGCTTGGAGGTGTCTTTGTTTCTTGCTCCTGTAAGGAGCTAAAACATGCTTGTTGATCTCTTGAATGAACTGAACATATAACTGGTTGGGTTAGGGGGGCATTGCCTGAGGGAGGGACAGGGAATAAAACTGGGGAGGGGCTTTGTGTTTGCATAATCATAAAATCATAGAATTCTTGAACTTCAGACAAGGGAGAGACTTGTGAGGTCATTTTGTTCAACTATTCCACGATCTAGAGGAGGCAACAGAGGCCCAGAGAGGTCACAGGATTTGTTCAGGATCACACAGCAAGTTAGTGACACAGACAGAACTAGAACTCTAGAACTCAGGTTCTTCCCACTCTATTGTCCTGCTTCTAGGGGGAGGGGATGGATATGGGGTGGGGGGAATATGTGAGTGGGGATCTGTGTCTGTGTGGGGGGGGGGTTGTGGGTATGTATGTAAATGTGTATGGATGTATGTGTGGGTGGGGATCTGTGACTATGTGGTGTATGGGGGGGTCTGTGGCTGGGTGGGGGTAGGGTATGTATATAGGTATGTGTGTGGATGTATATCATGGGTAGGTATGTGGGCAGGTATATATGGATGTGTGTGGTGGGGGTGTGGTTGTATGTGGTATATGTGTGGGTAGGTGTATATATGTGTATATGTGTGTGGGAGGAGGTGGGGTAGTATCCCAAGTGTCTCAAATTCACAGCAGTCCCAACAGCAAGTATATA
>NW_027187282.1:3892134-3954662 GCF_028583685.1 Petaurus breviceps papuanus | reverse complement strand
TCCCAACAGCAAGTATATATGAATGTCTAAGGTTTTGCATCCATATAGTGGGAGGCAGGGTGGGCTGGAGGCTATGGTAGTGTGTGAATGGGGATCAAGTAAAGTGATTTCTGATTGATTCGTATGGCTCCTGTGTCTTTGGGTTATGATGCTATGGAGCTCTGTGTCTCAGTGCAGGTTATCACTGGCTATTCACAAAATCACAGAAATTTGCATTTAGAAGAGATCTGAGGCTCCATGTAGTCCAACACTTATCTGAAAGGACCTCCCTCCCCATTTACTATACCATTCCTCTCTTAGACAGCTCTTAATAAATATTAGGAAGCATTCCAATCCTTGGGGCAGCTAGAGGTCGCTGTAGTGGATAGAGTGCAGGGTCTTGAGTCAGGAAGACACATTTTCCTGAGTTCAAATCTGGCCTCAGACATTTCTTAGCTGTGTGACCCTGGGCATGTCACTTCACCCCATTTGTCTTAGTTTCTTCATCTGTAAAATGAACTAGAGAAGGAAATGTTAAAAAAGAAAACCCCAAATGGGATCACAGTCAGACATGACTGAAAATGACTGAACAATGATTCCTATCCTCAGCTTGCTTATATGCTTTCCCTCCATTGCTGCACCTGGTTCTGCCTTTTGGGACCCAGCAGAAGCTAGCTCACCCCTTCTCTGTGACCTAGCCTTTCCAACACTTGAGCATAGTCCCCTGAGGGGACTCATGTCCCCCCAGGCATCTTATCTCTAGGCTCTTCATCTCTGTCCCTTTAACCCACCATTATATGACATGAATTCGAGACCTCCCATCATCACCCTGCTTTCCGAAACTGGTGTCCAGAATTCAACTCCATCCTCCAGGTGGAGTCTGAGGAGGACATCGCTTACTGGCCATGGAGAATGTAGATGTTCCATCAATGACCTCCATCCTCCTGGATGGTGTGCCTGTCTGAAGGCAGTCCTGAATCCCCAAAGCCCTTCTGGTTGCTACTTTTTACCCTACTAACTTAGATGATCTTGCCCTCCTTTTCAGACCCATTGCTGTCTTTCTTACCAGGCCTCCCCCATCTTGTACTAGTGAAGCTGATTTTTTAACTCATGTAAGACTTTACATTTCTCTCTATTGAACTTGACCTTAGATTTCAACCAAGGCTCTGAGAGCCTGGCAAAGGCCTCCTGGATCCTGACTGTTGTCCAATGTGGTAATCATTCCTCCAGTTTGGAGCTGTCTATACTTGGATGATCAACCAAACCAATAGATTATCAAGCATTTTTTTTTAATATTTGATTCTGGGAATGATAGGGAGACACCATGTCCCTATCAAGGCCACATATGACCTTCTAGGTCCTTGGGTGCTGCCTTTTGACTGAGTCCAAGTTTTTTTTTATTAATTTGTTTGTTTCCTTTTAGTTTACAGGATTCAATTCCACAATTCCTTGAATTTCACATTTTGTCCCCCTCCCTCCCCTCCCCCCCCCATGGCGGCATATAGTCAAGTATGGGATCTGTAAATACTTTCACATTATACATTAGTTCAGGTTATAAGGACAGATTGTACCAGCTGGAATGAAAAATGGTAAAGAGGACATAAAACCAAATAAGAGAACGAAAAAGATCAGGTATTTTGCTTCCACCTGGATATAAACTTAGTTCTTTCTAGTTCTTTCTCTGGATGCACATATTTCTCTCCATCATGAGTCTTTTGGGATTGACTTATATCACTGCATTGCTGAGAAGAGTCCAGTCTATCAAAGTTGGTCATCACACATATGTTGTGTCTGTAATTGTGTACAAATTTCTCCTGGTTCTACTCTTCTCACTCAGCATCAGTTCGTATAAGCCTCTCCAGGTAAATATGAAGACTGCCTGCTCCTCGTTTCTTATAGCACAATAGTATTCCATAACATGCATATACCACAACTTGTTCAGCCATTCCCCAGTTGATGGGCACCCCCTTAATTTCCAATTCTTTGCTACCACAAAAAGAGCTGCTATAAACATTTTTGTACATATGGGTCTTTCTCCCATTTCTATGATCTCTTTGGGATATAACCCTAGGAGTGGTATTGCTGGATCAAAGAGTATGAAAGTATTTATAGCCCTTTGGGCATAATTCCAGATTGCTCTCCAGAAAGGCTGGATCAGTTCACAATTCCACCACCAATGCATGAGTGTTCCAATTTGCCCACATCCTCTCCAGCATTTGTCATTTTCCTGTTTTGTCATCTTAGCCAATCTAACTGGTGAGATGTGGTACCTCAGAGTTGTTTTGATTTTCATTTCTCTAATCGATAGTGAATTAGAGCATTTTTTCATGTGCTTATAGATAGCTTTAATTTCTTTCTCTGAAAACCTGTTCATATCCTTTGACCATTTATCAATTGGGGAATGACTTGTATTCTTATAAATTTGACTCAATTCTCTGTATATTTTAGAAATGAGTCCTTCGTCAGAGACATAGGTTGTAAAGATTCTTTCCCAATTTCCCACCTCCCTCTTAATCTTGGTTACATTGGCTTTGTTTGTACAGAAACTTTTCAATTTCATGTAGTCAAAATTATCCATTTTACATTTTATAATGTTCCCTAATTCTTGTTTAGTCATAAAGTCTTTCCCTCTCCACAAGCCTGATAGGTAAACTATTCCTTATCAAGCATTTTAAATACTATTTTCCCCAATTATATGTAAAAACAATTTTTTTTTTTTTTGGAGGGCAATTGGAGTTAAGTGACTTGCCCAAGGTTACATGGCTAGTTTTTGTGTTGTGTCTGAGGCCACATTTGAACTCAGGTCCTCCTGACTCCAGGGCCAGTGCTCTATTCACTGTTCTACCTAGCTGCCCCAATAAAAACAATTTTTTAACATTTGTTGTTTCTTTTTTTGAGTTCCAAATTCCTTCCCCCCTCCCCACTCCCTGAGAAGGCAAGCAGTTTGATATAGGTTACACATGTGCAGTCATCAAGCATTTCTTTTTAAAAATAAATTGTTTTGTTCTCTTTTCTTTCAAACTCACTTGCATTTCCCCATGTATCCCTTCCCCCTCCTCCTCCCCCTTCTAGAGAGCAAACCCTTACAACAAAGAATAAAAGGGGTTGGTGACAACTCAACAAGACTAAGCATCACGTTGAAATCTGATATTAGGGTTCTCACCTCTGCAACTGCCAAACAAATAAGGTACTGTTCAGACAAAACCAACCATCCTTGCCCTCAGGGAGCTTACATTCTCTCATATCACTCTCTTAGACATCTCAAACCCCATGTGGCCCAAAACAGAACTCACTATCTTTCCCTCCAAACACACTCCTTTTCCCTATTACCATTAAGGGGACCATCAACCATCCTCCCAATCCCTCAGGCTGGTCGCCTTGGCATTGTCCTCCACCCTTCATCAGCTGGATGGTTTGTCTTCTTGCCTCAAAGTCTCTCCCTACTCCAGTACATCCTTAGCTCCTGTGAGCAGAATCCAGTCAGCTGTCAAAATGATCTTCCTGGAGTACGTTTGACCTTGTCACTTCCTTAATCCCCATTCAATCCACTCCTTATTGCCTTCCTTTGCCCTTCAAAACCCTTCACAACTGGACCCATTCTTACTTTTTCAGTCTTTTTAAACCTTATGCACTGCCCCCCCCCACACACACACTCTCTCTGACCCAGTGACCCCCAGCCTCCTGGGTGTACCACAGAAACAAGACTCTTCATCTCTGGACTCCAGCCATTCTCTCTGGCAGACTTCCATCCCTGGAAGACTCTTCCTCCTCAGCTCTGGCTCCTGGCTTCCCTGAAGTCTCAGCTAAAATCCCATCTTCTCCAGGAAGTCATTCTTGAACCCCACTAATGCTAATGCCTGCCCTCAGCTGATTCCCTCCGATTTATTCCACCTCTAGCTTGCTTGTTGCATTGTTTGCCTTCGATCTCAGCCATTGGACGTGAGGTGGGCTCTTTCCTGGAGAGCTTTTTTGCCTTGTATCTTTTTATCCTTTTTTGTATTATGTCTTTGTATCATGACACATAGTATCAATCAATAAATATTTGTTAAGTGCCTACTATGTGCCAGGCACTGTGCTAAGCACTAGGGATACAAAAAGAGGCAAAAGACAGGTCCTGCCCTCAAGAAGCTGACAATCTAATGGGGGATGGCAGACAACATGCAAACAAATATATACAAAGCAAGCTATAGACAGGATAAATGGAAAATAATTATAAGCGGCAAGAATTAAGAGGTGTTGAGGAAGACTTCTAGTAAAAGATAGGATTTTAGTTGGGACTTAAAAGAAGCTAGAAAGTCAGTAGGTGGAGTGGAGGAGGGAAAGCGTTTCAGGAACAGAGGACTGACTACCAGAGAGAATGCCCAGAGCCAAGAGATGGAGGGTCTTGCTTGTGGGACGGCCAGGGGGCCAGTGTCACTGGATCAGAGTTTGGGGTGGGGGTGGGGTGGCTAACATGTAAGAAGGCTGGAAAGGTAGGAGGGTTCAGGTTGTGAAAGGCTTTAAAAGCCAAACAGAGGATTTTTTGATACTGAAAGTGATAGGGAGCCATTGGAGTTGATTGAATGTCGGGGAGGAGCTGGGGGACAGACTTGGCCAAACATGCACTTTAGTGTGTGTTTAGAATGGAGGATTAGAGAAAGGCAAGACTAGAAGCAGGCAGACCCCTCCCCATTCCCCCCCCCCCATTCTAAAGCTATTGCAATAATCCCTTCCTGAGGTGAAGAGGGCCTGCCTAGGAATGGTGGCAGCGTCAGAGGAGAGAAGGGGGCATAATCTAGAGATGCCACAAAGGTGAAATAGACAAGCCTTGGCAACAGAGAGTGAGGAGGCCAGGATGACTCCTAGGTTGGGAGCCTGAGGGACTGGAAGGTGTTACCTTTAGTAATAATGGGGAAGGTAGAAGGTAGGGGAGATTTAGGGGGAAAGATAAAGAATTCTGTTTTGGACATTGAGTTTCAGGATGTATACAGCATGTTCAAAGATAAAAAAGAATTCCAAGATACATGCAAAGATAATTATCAATTGATTTGGGAGGTACACCTACTGACTGGGGAAGATCGGGAAAGGTCTCTTGGAGGAGGTGGCATTTGAGCCTCCTTGAAGGGACCTAGGAGCCCTAACAGGTGGAGTCTAATTCTTACACCATTATGAGCAACAGGAGGCAAGTTTATGCCAGCCTCTCTCGCTCCTGGGTAGATAAAACTGTGCTTAACACATGATCGATCAACTAGCATGGGGCATTCATCCCTATCCAGTGTGTGAGGCAAGCCACTAGTAGCTAGCTAGCTAGCCAGCCTGCCTGCCAGTCAGTCAGTCTGCCCGCCTGCCCGCCTGCCAGCCTACGGTGCGGGCTCCACCAAGGTAGGAGGGGAGCGGGGGGAGAATTCACCAATGGAGACGCTACCACTGTAAGCCGAGAGGGGGTTTGGGCTGAGATCCTTAAGCTTCCTCCCCGAGCGGGGTCCAGAGATGCCCCTCCCTGGGAACGACCGACGGGGGTCCAAGTTCAGAATTTTCGTGCTCGGGATCTGAGGTAGGGGCGCTGGGTCTTGACCCTTCCTCGCAGGCCGACTTTTCGAGTTCCACCCCCTTCCCAGTCACATAGTACAGTCCAGGTTTAAAAGGCCCGGGCCGGCTCAGCGGGCGCAGTGTGTGGGCGGCGGCGGCGTCGGCGGCGCACCCCGGTAGCCACGGACTAGCCTTCGAAGGGCTGCCCTGGCCTGCCCGTAGCCACTGGGCTAACGAGCGATAGCAGGGAGCCCAGGCCGGGGCGCCGCCGCCGCGGGGCCCCGAGGCGCGGGTGCGCACACCCCGCCCCCTGGCCCCGCCCCCCCTTCCCGGGCGGCCAGCCAGTGTGTCCCTCATCCGGGGCCTGCCTCGAGCTGGTGGGCCCCCTCTGCCGACCATTGTGGGCATCAGTGTTTGGGGGACCCCGGTGTAAGCTTCCGGGGTGCTGCCGTCCCGTTTCTTGCATCCAGCTCCAGGTAGGTGACTCCTCCCCCTCAGATCGGAGATCCCCCTGTACCCTGGGGGCCTTGCCTCCCCATCCCCGTTCATCGCGCCATCCCGTCACCTGTCTGCCCCTACTGGGAAAGGAAGAGGTGGGTGCGGCCCCAGCTTGCCTTTACTCCCCGCCCCCCACCCTCTGCCCTACACTTGGTGAGATTTTCTTTGAGGCTTGAGTGTTGGTATCGGGGCAACAGATCCTCCCCCTCCTCGAAGACCCTGGAATCCTTGATTTTCCACCTCCCTTCTATGGGGAAGGGGGTTTTGGATCGATGTGAGCACTTTGGCTAGTTTTTTTGGGGGGGAGGGTATTTTGCTGGCTCTGTGCTCTTCTGGGGCAGGGAAGAGAGACCCCAAAATAAGCCCCAAATACTTTGGGTGAAGAACTAAAAGGCTTGGATATTTGTGGATTGGGACTCTTTGTGTGGGGAGGGGGAAGTGGATGCATGAAGAGGGGGGAGCTGGGTATTGCTTATGTCTGATCTCCAGGGGTAGTAAGTAGATGAAGCAAGCTGGCTGTATATTCCTGAGTTCTAGATCTGGAAGGTGTCTTAGATCATGGGAGTCCTATCAGAGGAAGGCTCCCTGTGTGTGTTTTTTTGGGGCTCTTTGTGACTGACCTCCTCCTGCCCTGGTAGAGAGAAGCTGTCACATAATAGGACTGAGTGGGTGAGGAGGCCTGGTCAGACCCAACACTCCTCCACCTTCAAGCAGAACCCTCACCCCCACTCTGCCCCCCCCATACACTTCCCTGCTTGGGCCCATGTGCCACATTTCTGGGCCTGAACATTCTGGGGTTCCAGGGAGCTGATCCGGTAAAGAATAAACAGATATAGTTTTAATCTTGACTACCACTTTGCAGGTTTATCCTCTCCCAGAACTGGCCTGCTTTCTGTTTATCTTGGAAACTGATTTTTTTTTTCCCCCTTTTGACTCTTCCTGGGCCTCCTTGGAGCTTGGCTGTAGAGCCTTTGCTTTCCTGCTTCCAAACAGTAGCACCCCCACCCTTTGGCACCCTTCTGCTTATATTATCAGTTTGGGCTTTGCCCACCTCAACTACAGAGGGTATGGGCAAAATCAGCAACATGGTTCTCACTCCATTGCTAGTGCTCCTGGAGCTGTTTTCCTCCATCTCTGAGCCTGGTGGAGTGGGTGTGGCCTAGAAGGAGTGGACACATTCATTGTGGGGCAGCCAAAGCAAGGTTGCTACTTTGAGGCCAAAAAGCAGCCTTTTTTCTTAGCTCTGTGGCCCCTCCAGTCAGGCATGCCTCTTATCCCCAAATACAATACAATGAACAGTATCTTCCACTGTCTGCCATCGCTACCCATTGTCAGGGCATTCAAGCCCACTAAATGGCAATGGTGCTTCCCCAGGGTAAGAGAGAGGGTGCCCACTCACATTAGTTAAGGTTAAGAGGAGAGAGGCTTGGGATTTTAGGGAGTTGGGGAACTAAGGCTGGGCTGGGGGAGGGATTGGCATGGAAGGACAGCTGAGGGAGAGTGCCATACCTCTCCCAACTCTCCCCCATTACACACAGCTGGGGGAGGGGGCATGGTGGTTTGGAGTGATCTGTGTCTTAGTAGTTTCTCTTATTGGGCTAAGGTCAAAACTGCTGTGGTTCCCCTCTTATAATCCCCGCCTTCCCCACCCCCCAAAACAATTGCTTTCTGATTTGGATGTAGACTTGAGAAGACTGAACCCTCAGTCACTCCAACACACAGCCTCTCAGACAGTCACCAAGATAGAAGAACGGAAACTGGCAACAGGAAGATGGACACGAGGGTTCAGTCTTCTCAAGTCTACATCCAAATCAGAAGGTTATGGTTTTGGGGGGTGGGGAATGTATGGATGAGATGTGCTGACCCACAGCAGTTTTGGCCTAAGCCCAATAAGCCCCCCCCCCCAAGCCATGCTCTGCTTTGTGTCTGTACGAGAGCTGCAGGTGGTGGGAAGGAGAAGCAGGAATGTAGACTCCAAAGACTGGGGTGGGGAGTATAATGGGGGGAGCCAGCTCAGCTCTCTACCCTGAGCATTGTTGGGGATAGAAAGAAGGGGTTCCTGACCTATAGTCTGGGTCTGGGGGCAGAAATGGGGGCTTCAGAGCTATAGTCTTACAGCTCCATCTTGGCTCCACCCTGTGGGAGCTTGAGGGGGGGGGCAATGAGGGGTAGAGCTTTGCTTCAAGCCAGGCGCCCCCCCCCCCACGGAGCTGGCCAGCCTTAGCGACAGAAGCTGTCGAAGAAAGGACAGCAGCAGCCCTGGGGTTATCATGCCTTACAGCTCCATCCTCCCCACTCTCTGCTGAGCTGTTTTCTGCCCCATACTGTGCATCCCAGCCCCAGCAAGAGGGAGAGAGCTGAGCCCTAGCTGGGTGACAGTTGCTGCTAGAGATGCCAGCCCGACATGACTCTGGCTGGGCTTTATGCTGATCTTCTTCCCTCTCATCCCACCTGTGACTCGATGGGGTGTGGGGGCTCTGGAGGCAGATATAGGCTCTGGGGATTTCGTCTCTTTCCATTTGGGCAGAAAGCAGGGAGGGATAGGGTTTTGGGGGACCCCTTGGGTGTGGTCTTCCTCTCCTTGCTCCCGCCTCCCCTGGGACCTGGTGCGGTAATGAGCTGTCTCACTGGCCTATTCCCTGGGAGACTGAGGGTGATTTACAGCTACTCTGGCTGGCTGGCATGCCTGCTTTCTCCATCGCCGGTGTGGCCAGAAGCCTGCTGGCTTTCTCCAGTGCTTGCTAATCTCAGAGAGATCCAGCGCCATCACTGATCTTTCTTGTCCTCCTCTGCCTCACTGCTTCCTTCTCCTCCTTTCCCTCTCATCCCTACTCAGTGACCAGGTCACTTCTGCCTTCCTGAGCATCATCCCCTTTGTTCTCTCCTTCCCTGTTAGAGTCTGGCATGTGGGAAGAATGGGGCAAGGAGCTGGATGTTGTTGAAGGGTGGGCAGGGGGATTCAGGGCAGGCCCTTGCTGTTCTGTACACATTGGAGTATTTTACTGAGTGGGTGACTAGCAGGAGGTTGAGCTTGCTCCTGGGGAGGAGGGTGGATTGAGGACAGGCCCTCCCAGTATGTTACCACACCTAGTACGCCTAGCCCAGTTGGGTGACCGGTGGTATGGCTGTGTGATGTCTGAGAGAGTAATGGTTCCCAACCATGTTCCCTCTTTCCCCAAGTCTTGCCCTAGGACTCGACACCACTCACAACTGCTTACCCCGGACCAGCCATGGCCTTGGGGGACCCTGTGGTACTGTGTATGAAGGCATCAGTTCCCTTCCTGTCACTGATGCTGTTTCTGCTGCTCCTGCCCATTCCCCATGAGGTACTATCAGCTGTGGGCTCCTTCCCTACCTTCTCTGCAGCTGACACCACCTTGACCCACCTGGCTGTACATCGGGGGACAGGTGAAGTGTTTGTGGGGGCTGTGAACCGGGTGTTCAAGTTGTCCCCAAACCTCACAGAGCTCCGTGCACACATTACCGGCCCCATTGAAGACAATGCCCGCTGCTATCCCCCTCCAAGCATGCGGGTCTGCACCCACCACTTGGTACCCACTGACAACATCAACAAACTGCTGCTCATTGACTATGCCAGTCGCCGCCTGGTGGCCTGTGGCAGCATCTGGCAGGGCATCTGCCAGTTCCTTCGCCTCGATGACCTTTTTAAACTGGGTGAGCCACATCATCGCAAGGAACACTATCTGTCAGGGGCCCAGGAGCCAGACACTATGGCTGGGGTCATCGTGGAACAGGGATCAGAACCCAGCAAGCTGTTCATTGGCACAGCCATCGATGGCAAGTCAGAGTACTTCCCCACCCTCAGCTCCCGCAAGCTCATCCGAGATGAGGACAGTGCCGACATGTTCAGCCTGGTGGGTAGCCTGATGGGGATGGAAGGATGGTCCAGGGAGTGGTCTACAGTTGGCCACAAGGGTGGCATCATGGCAGGGGGAGAAGGTTTTGAGTCCGACCTACTTGAAGAGAGCACCCCTGTCCTGATCAGGGATGAGTTGAGGGGGGTGGTGATCAAATTCCAGTATCTTTCAAAATCAAGGAGAAGCTAAAAGTTAGTGCATCTTCTTCAAACTCTCTTCTGGAGGATGGGTAGGTATTTGCCAGCAGCTTTTCCTTCTGAAGGATAGGAGTCTCCAGATCCTCTGGCTAAGAGTAGGAAGGGTCCTAAGCCATCTTGGGCCTTTCGACAAACTGTCTCAGGCTCTAGCTGATGTGTTCCTGGGGCTAGGCAGCTATACCAACTTGGGTTTGCTGGGACTGAATACTAACCTAAGAGGATTCAGAGTGGCTGCTCCTTCCCTGGCTCTCTCCCCATTCCCCATGGGAGTTCTGGGAGCTTGACAATGGTGCATGAGTATGTACCCCATGTTTATGGAACCATAGACTAGATTGGGTAAGGGACCTTGAGTCCAACCTGGACCTAGCCAAGAATTCTATATAGTATATACACCCCCCTTAGGTGGCCAAGTGGATAGAGCACTGGGCCTGACATCAGAAAGACCAAAGTTCAAATTTGACCTCAGACACTAGCTATGTGACCCTGAGCAAGTCACTTAACCCTTGCCTGCATAAAAAAATAAAAATGGAGAAAGAAATGACAATCCACTCCAGGATCTTTGCCAAGAAAACCCCCTGGACAGTTTGGTCCGTGAGGTCATGAAGAGCTGGTCATGACCCAAGAACAGCAACAACAAACCCCCACAAAGTCAGTCAAGGCTCAGTTCATTTCCTTTTCACATAGGATTGCTGGACTGATAGATCAGGGGAAGGTGCTTCCTGTTTTATATTTGGATTCTTGCAGGACTTTGGGCAAAACTCTTTGGTAATAATCACCTTGTGGGCAGATAGCAGGCACACTTGGGAACTGCCTGGGAGCCTCCTGGTGAGATGCCTGGCAGAAAGCCACCAGACTTCTCCCTTTTACCTGTGCTAGTCAACACTTGTGCCAGTGACTTAAATGAGAACAGTTCCTGCCCTTTAGGATCATACATTCTCTTTGAGGCCAGGGATTACTCTTGGTTTGCCCTCTCTGTCCCCAGCACTTAGCCCACTGCCTGGAACAGAGTAAGCAATTCGTAAAGGTTTGGTGATGGACTGAGTGAACATTGAATGGAAGTACAGATGGCATTCTTAATCAAGCTGAGAAAGGGCAGTTAACGTGTTGGCTTCATGTCCAGATTCCAAAAGTCCTCTCTTATCCCCCCAACTAAGCCAGTTGGCCCTGTCTCGCTCAGATTTGAAAAGAATCCCTGGGTCCATCTACCCGTGTCCCCACATGTGTCATGGCTGAGTCATTTCTTGGTAGTCTCCCACTGGGGTTCTTATCCCTTCTACGGCCCAAAACTTTTCCAAAAGGCAAGTAGTGTATGAACCTGAGAGTCAGAAATCTGGGTTCTCATCCTACTTCTGTCATGAATTACCTCTGTGACACTGGGTAAGTCATGGGTCTTCCTGGGTCTCAGTTTCTTCATCTGTAAAATGAGAGGGTTGGACTCAATGGCCTCTGAGGGTCTTTCTGGCTTCAGGGCCTAGATCCCATGTGTGGCCTTGGGCATGTGCTATGCCTCCCTGAGCCTGGATTTCCTCCCCTGTAAAATGAGGTTGGGCTTGATAACCTCTGAGGGCCCTTCCAGCTCTCAGGCTACTCTCGTTATATAGCAACAAGTAAGAGGAAGGAGCACTGGGGAAAATTATTGAAGGAAGTTTGTACTTGCCAGGTCAGGCTTGGAGGGGCAATTTCTAGAGCCATTTCAGGTGGAAGTAGTAGAGGGTTTTCCCCCTCTCTCCAACCCCTCTAAATCAGCTAAGCCTGGTACTTTGGGGCCAGAGTTGACTCACCTTTCTTCCTCTTCTCCTCGTTTCCCTTCTTTCCTTTCTTTCCCTTCTCTTCCTCAGGTGTACCAGGATGAGTTTGTATCCTCACAGATCAAGATCCCCTCAGATACCCTGTCACTGTACCCAGCCTTCGACATTTACTATGTGTATGGCTTTGGGAGTGAGTCTTTTGTCTACTTCCTGACACTGCAACTTGATACCCAGCAGACACTCCTAGATGCAGCTGGCGAGAAATTTTTTACATCCAAGATCGTGCGCATGTGTGCTGGTGATTCTGAGTTCTACTCCTATGTGGAATTCCCAATTGGCTGTTCCAGAGATGGTGTGGAATTCCGCCTGGTACAGAGTGCCCACCTGGCAAAGCCTGGCCCCCGGCTGGCCCAGACACTGGGAGTATCAGAGGATGAGGATGTGCTCTTTACCATCTTCTCCCAGGGTCAGAAGAACCGTGCTAGCCCACCCCGCCAGACACTCCTTTGCCTCTTTACTCTCAGAGACATCAATGCCCACATTCGGCGCCGCATCCAGTCCTGCTACCGTGGAGAGGGCAAGCTGTCTCTGCCCTGGCTGCTGAATAAGGAACTTCCCTGTATTAATACAGTGAGCATGAGACCCTCATCCCTCCCTCTCCTTCTCCTTTCGCTCTTTCTCCACTCACTTCTCCCTTTCCCATTCCAGGTGGGGATATATTGGAGGAGCCGCAGGCTGGGAGTTGGGGGTGGTGGGCATCTGGATGGCAAAGTGCCTTCACTTTGCACACATTTGTGAGACCCTTGAGCAGGTTTGGTACTGGGCTCTCTTAGCAAGGTAGGGAGTGGTGGCCAGTTGGTTTCCTTGCAGCCTCCAAGGCAGGAGGTGTTAGCCTCTTCTCCTCCAAGGACCTAAGAGAGCAAACTTCCTCTCTTCTTTCCACCCCCAGCCCATGCAGATAAACGGGAACTTCTGCGGTCTGGTCCTGAACCAGCCATTGGGTGGGCTGCAGGTGATTGAAGGGCTGCCCCTGCTCGAGGATCGATCAGATGGGATGGCCAGTGTGGCTGCCTACACCTACCACCAGCATTCAGTTGTCTTCATTGGCACCCGCAATGGCAACCTCAAGAAGGTAAGGCTTAGGGGCTGTCTGCTACACAGGACATGGCTCTGTGGCTTAGCTGGGCTCTGATCTGCACAAGGGAGAGCCATACTGGATTTGACTTTGAATGCCACCTCGAAGACTTGACAATTTCTTGGCAAAGCAGGGTTTTACCGAACAACTCTGAGGCAACATTTCAGCAAGTTTGAAAGAGTGGCAGAGAGGATATGTGGCTGAAGAGATCACTGGTAAGGTAGGGTTAAGATGAACTGAGATTATGGAGGGGGTCCTGGGAGCAGGTGAGTTCTGAAGTCAGGGAAGGGTTGGGATAGTCTGAGTGAGGGCATTCTGGGGAGGAATAGATGGTGGGAAAATACAGGAAAATGAGCAGACAGTCTGGGCTGGAGTGGAGGGACCCAGCAGTAGAAGGCCTTCAGTGCCTGATTGAGGAGTTGGGTTTTTATCTTGTAGGCAGTGGGGAACCAGTGAAGGATCTGGAGTGAGATAGGAGTGTGGTGGCAATAGCTGTGAGTCATAGGACAATCAGATAGAGGGTGACTGTGAAGTTGCTGGGAGAAAGAAAGCTGGCTAGGGAGGATCAAGGAGTAGGAAGATCAAGGGGAGACTCTGTAGAAGCTCAGAGCTAGTAGAGACTGTGGGGTAAGTCAGGATCTTCATCTTGTCTGTGCCATTGTTCTGTCTTTAGCTTGGTCCCCCACCCCCTCCACTCCCATAATGGTGCTCAGAATTGACCCAATACTGTCAGGAACTCATGGCTGCCTTACTGTGCTCCTCCACTTCCCTTCTCTGGATATCCTGCCTACCTCCTGAGGCTTCTGGGAAGTTCAGGTGGGAGACTGGCTAGGGAAGTCTCTTAGGAGAGGCAGAGAGGCAAGACATTCCAGTTTGGGGTTTGATTGGGAGATGGGGGAAGCAATTAAGCTTGTTCTTAGACTCACATGTCTATGTGTCAGTTACCTTCTCCATGTCTGACATTGACAGCTCTCTGGGGCTTAGGACACTCAGCCTACCCTGTTCTCTGTCCCAGCCTACTTCTGCCTCCTGACCTTGGGGCGGGAAGAAGGATGTCCTTTCCATCAGGTGGCCAAGAAAAGGAGTCAGTTGACTTAGTTTAAGCTCTGGCCTGGTCTTCTCTCTACCCCTCCCAATCCCTTTTGGGTCTTGGCTTGACTTCCTTTCCCTTTGTCCTAGTTCCCTGTTCGATGTGAAAAATCCCCATTCAACATCCCCTTCCAAAGTGTGGCCCTCTGGCGTGGGTGCTTCTCCTTCTGTGAGCCCTGGGTCTATAGTCATTTTAGTCCTCCTGACTTAGATAAGAGGACTACTCTTGGGGGAGGGGATGCTGAAGGCTCCCCTTTTTGGGCAGGGTGGGGGTGGAGTGGAGGTAGGAATCCTGGGAACTCCCTAGACTAAGAGATTCAGCTAGAGGCTAATGGGAAGGGGGGCCCTGTCCCTACTGTGATCCTTCTGAACCCTTACCCTTTCCCTAGCTGTGCCCCTTAGGATCCCTCCCAGGCCTAGGGTTCTTGGACAACCTTGGCACCTTACAGCATGTTCTTTCTTTCTCCTTATCTTCTGGATGCTGGGATGTCTTAGAGAAGCTTAAGGGGCAGAGCCAGGAGTATTTCCTTCCGCAGGGACAATGCCTCTTCTTCATCAGGGGGCCAGATATTCCCATCAGTGCCTACCTCTCTACCCCTGAGAGATAGCCAGTATGTCTGAGACATGACTTAGTCATTGTGCCAATGTTCTGTGCCCAGGCAACACCCCAGGCCTGGCATCACTTGCCTGCCTGCCACTTAGTTGACAGTGTCCTAGCACACAGAGGCTTCTTCCCGTTCTTCCCCCCCCCCCATTCGAAGTGTGATTGGGGGTGGAGGTGAGAGTGTTAACAAGGGTGAGAACTGGAACAGAACAGATTGGAGGAGGTGGGGAGGAGTCTGGAGGGGGGAGGGGCAAGTCTGCCCCCTGCCTCCAGCCCATCCTCCCTTAGTCTAAGGCCCCTCCCTTTGCTTCCTTGGCCTAGGTTCGTGTTGATGGCATCCATGATGCCCATTTATATGAGACAGTGCCTGTGGCAGAGGGGAGACCCATTCTCCGAGATCTTCTGTTTAGCCCCGACCATCAGTACATCTACCTCCTTAGTGACAAGCAGGTATCCGAGGCTGGCAAAGCTGGGGGAGGGCTGGCTTCGGATGTTCCACTGAGGCCATCCTCCCCACTCTAATCCCCAGGTGAGCCAGGTGCCAGTGGAGACATGTGAGCAGTATCTTCACTGTGGGGCGTGCCTGGGGTCTGGGGATCCCCACTGTGGTTGGTGTGTACTTCATAACAAGTAAGCTGGCAAAGGGTAGCGGTCGGGTGGGGGGCCAGATGAGGGCTGAGAGCCCAGTGAGGCTACAGCAGGGCCCAGGAAGAAGAGATCTTTGTGGGCCTAGGGATTCCCAGGCCCAGTCTTTAGTCTTCCCCTTGTTTCTCCTTCCTGGACTCAGCTACATTCTTGAGTAGCATTTGGCTCCTCAGGCTGGGAGGGAGTGGGGGTCGGTGGTCAGAAAACCAGCAAGAACAGAGGAAGCCAGGCAGGGGCAGGGGGTCCTCTCTCCCCTGGTCCTGAAGTATCCAGCACTGGCAGGCAGGGTTGGTTTTGCTGTCTGCCTCCCTCTGATATTAAGTGAGTGGCCTGTCCTCTTCCAAGGAGGCTGCCTGGGTTACTTCTTGGAAGTAGGGCAGACACAGTCAGGGGTGAGGGATGTCAGAAGCGGGGGGTGCCCTCAATGCCTGGGGCCAGCTCCTTGGGGCTTTGCTTTATGGGTGAAGAAAAGCTGAGAACCGTCCTTGGCTGGGTCCAGGGCCTTCACCGGCCCTCTTGGGGGCACCTCTATTGGAGATGTGCTGGGGGGAGGGGGGAGCTGCAGTGGCACCCTTACTCTGTTTCCTTGGGTTAGATTCTCATGACCTGAAATTCCCTTAGGTCCCAAGCATTCCCACGTATTTTCTAGTTGTTTCTTTCCACATTCAGTTGGAATACAAAGACAAAATGTTATTATTCTCTCCCCCACACACACACATGAGCAGGACAGTCTTCCTTGTCCTCATCATTGAGCTGCTAAGGAATCAGAAGAAGAGTGGGAGGGTGTGATGGGGCTGGGGGCAGCAGGAGTCTCCCTCCCCACCACCCCTGCTGACAGGCTCACTTAAGTAGGAAGGCCACCACTTGGGTCCTGGGCCTCACCTAAGCAAGTATCAAATGAAAAGCACCCCTCCCCCAGACATGTTGCTCCAGATGGCATTGGGGGGAGGGGGGAGGGAACAAGCATTCATTGAGAGCCATGGACTCAGCTCATTGGGTCCTTATCACAACCCTGGGACTTGAAGAACCTGAGACAGATCGTGGTCTGCCTCAGCAACTTGCCCAGGGTCATACCCCTCATACCCACTAGAAAATGCCTGAGGCCAGCTTTGAACTTATGTCAGGCCCAGCATTCTGATCCTTGTGGTTCACCTGGGCCAGCGTGGTTCCTTTGGGCATCATGCCTCTCCTTCCTGGTACCTGAGTCCTGGAAGCTGTGCCATGAAGGCCTATCCCCCCCCCCCCTTTCAACCCAGCTGGGTTCCCACCTACTCGAGGACTGCTCCTCTTGGGGGGTATTTTTGTCCTCCAGGAAGGGATGGGAGGGAGAGAAAGCCTAGCAGGTTCTCCCTCTCCCAAAGGCCTCTTCACAGGGGAATCTCACCAGAGAGGTGGCTCCTCACCTTGCCCCTGCCCCATTCAGAACTGCTCAGGACCAGAGCTGGGCCAACAGGCTGTGGCCTTGGGGTTGGGGTTGTCTCATTTTTCATCCTCCAAGGTTAGGTGTGTCCAGGGTGATTGGCTGGGGCACATGTGCAGGGGATGAAGGGGGCATCAGCTATCTACTCTGGGGCCTCCTGGCCGTTCTTGAGTTTATTTCTTATTCCTCACAAAAAGCTGCCTCTAGGCAGACCAACATGCCACCCCTGAAAAGCAGGGTAGGCCTATTTGGAAATAACTTTGAAGCCTCTCCTTCCCACTCTGCCCCCATCCCCCATGGCTTGCCTTTCTGTCTTTTCCCCCAGGCCCTAGGACAGGCCCATCTTGTCCTCATGTCCCCAGGCCTCCATTCCACCTAAGGAGCGGAAACTCCATCCCCTGATGACGTCTGTCTGCTTCTAGAGCCTCTGGGGGTTGCCTGATACTCTAGCTCCACCTCCCCCCTCTCCCAGCTGTTAGGGCCACCCCCCCAGAGCACTGCCCTAGCTCAGGCCCATCACTGAGGGTCCTCAGAGGGGTATGGCTTGACACTGGCCCAGCTCTCTGAGACTGTGTTTTCTCCCCCTTCCCCCTGCACACATGCATGTTCAGATGCTGCCGGGAAGGGGAGTGCCCTCGGGCTTGGGAGCCACACCGATTCACCGAGGTGCTCAGTGAGTGTGTCCGGGTGTCAGTACAGCCCAGCAATGTGTCTGTCACTGTGCCTGAGGTGCAGGTGAGGGAGAAGACAGTGGGATGAGGGCCTGGGGGCTGGGCCTTAGGGCCCCTCTGAGCCCTGGTCCCTCTATCCTTGTGTCCCCCACAGGTAACTTTGTTGGTACAGAATGTGCCTGATCTGACTGGGGGAGTGAGCTGTTCCTTTGAGGCCATGGCTGAGAACGAGGCATCCCTGCTGGCCCCAGGACACCTACAGTGCCTCTCCCCTTCCTTGCGAGACATCCCTGCCATCACTAGTGGGCGTGGTAAGTGGGCATGAGCTGGTGCCGTGGCCACACCCTTGTGGATAGTTTGCCCAACTTACTGGCTGCCCCCCACTCTGTCCATAGGTGCCACTTCTACTGTCCAGCTCTACCTACACTCCAAAGAGACAGGCTTGAAGTTTGCCCAGGCTGATTTTGTCTTCTACAACTGTAGCACCTTCCAGTCGTGAGTTTTAATTCCCACTTAGGGAAGACTGGGCCAAGGCTGGGATTCTTCGATTCTGGGATTATGTGACACACTTCTCACCTCCATCTGTGCATTATACATTTCACAGATAGGAAAGAATTCCCAGGGGGAAGGCCCAGGTGCCTGTGAGCAGTGCTGGCCCCCCCCACCGCCCCCAGCCCATGTCTGCTCCTGGGCTTCTTATATATCTTACATAGCTGACTTAGAAAACCACAGACTGTCATCTATGTTCTCTTGAATTTTTCTTTCTTTTGTTAACTGCTTCCCAGTTACATTTTAATCCCCCCCTAGAAAGTGTATGACCCCTCTGTTCTAGTCTAACCCCCTCATTTTGTAGATGAGGAAGTAGGCCCAGAGAAGGAAAGGGCCTGGCCCAAGGTCCCATACCAAGTCTAATGGCCTCATTTTACTGGAGAAGCATCAGGAGTGGGATTTTAATGCAGGTGCATTGACTCCCAAACCTGTGCTCCTTTGTTTGTTATCTAGGCAGATTATGAAACCTGTTTCTGGCAGGGGAGGGGTAAAGGAGAGAGTGAATGGCAGCTGGAAGTGCCTTGGGAGACTTATTGGTTCTTCCCTGGAGCTTTGCCTTCAGGGCCAGGAGAAGCCTGCTGCCCGGTTGGTGGGCTCACTGGCCCTGAAAATGGTGGGGGAGGAGGGAGGGAAGGGTTGTGGGGAGAAGAGGAGGTGCCCAGTGCTAGCCTCAGCTCTCTCCAGGCCTCTTAGGAGGCCACAGCATTGTTTTTCTTGGCTCCAGAGGGCAGAACCAGCTGTGAAGGGGGGACTTCTTTGCCTTTGGACAAGCCCCTCCCTTTCTCTGAGCCTCACTTTCCTCATCTATAAAATGAAGGGTTTGGATTAGAAGGTCCCTGACCAATTTAGACTTACTGTTAGGAAAAACTCAGCAATTAAAACTTGCCTGAGGAAGAATAGGCTGCCCTCCTTAGAGGCCTGCAGGCAGGAAGACCCGAGGGGGAATCCAGCCTCTGACACTTCCTAGCTGAGTGACCTTTCTGGGTGAGGCCTTATTCAGCCTCAGTTTCCTCACCTATAAAATGGGGATAATAATAGCACAGAGCTTTTGTGAGGATCAAATGAAATGATGGGTGTAAAGTGCTTTGCCAACCTTAAAATGCTATAGAAGTGCTAGCTAGTAGCCAATGCTTCTTAGCATAGTGCCTAGCATGTAGTAGGTATTTGATAAATATTTGACTGATTTAAGCAAAGGCTAAATGAATATTTGTCAGGGATGTCATAGTTAGGTTTCCTTTATGACTGGTTTGAATTGGAACGTCACTGAGGTCCCTTCCAACTCAGATCCCGTGATTCCTAGGCAGGAAACCCCAATAATGTACAATACTCTCAGAGAAACAGGACTCCCTCCCTGGGCCCCTAAGCCTTCTCTCCTGTTCCCTAGGAGTGTCCACTTATATGAATGTTTTCAGGTGCCCTTGGGGGCTCCAGCCCAGGACTTGGGTACTCCTATTACCCACTTTGCTCCAGTCATTGGCTTGGGGGAGCATCTGAGCCATCCCTCTCCCCTTCTTGAGATTGTTAAGAGCCCTGAACTGGTATTTGGGAGTCTGGGCTGTTTGTCCTGCTGGACCTCACTTTCCACTGCTATCGAATGAAGGGGTCAAAGCCAGGTGACCTCTGAGGTCCTTGGCAGCTCTGAATTCCATGATCCTTTCTCTCTTGGCTTTGTTATCTCTCCATTCAGGTGTTTGTCATGTGTCAGCAGCCTCTACCCCTGTCATTGGTGTAAGTACCGTCACATGTGCACGGACAACGCCAGGGAGTGCTCCTTTCAAGAGGGCCGGGTCAACACTACTGAGGTGAGAAGCGTCATAACAGCCGCCTTTCCCCTGAACCAGCTGGTGCCCTTGTCTCTTCCTACCTTGGAGATGTGATTGTCCAGCTACCTGAGGTTCTCCTTGCCCACGTGTCAGGGCCAGCCATCTAAGAGCTCCTCCAACAAGTGGCTTTGTTGCAATGTCTCTGCTTTCTCTCAGAGCTTCTTGGTACACTTGGGGAGTGTGTGTACACATACGTCTCTGGATGTCCCTTGCCACCTACTGAGTCCTGATGTTATCCCTGTGGGCATGTAAATTCAAATGCTGAGGGGGGGTGCCATTCTGCCCTTCTGGGCCGTGAGGGATGGGTTGCACTTAGCCTTCTCCTAGTCCCCTAAGCCCTGCTAAAGACACCCTCTATGATAGAGTATAACCTGACTATGTCCCTGGCCTGGGGTTAGAAAACCAGGCCCCTGCCCAGGTACTCTGAGAGTGTGTGTGTGTGTGTGTGTGTGTGTGTGTGTGTGTGTGTGTGTGTGCATGTGCCCATGTGTAAATGGCAGCAAAAGCAGCTGGGAGGAGGTATTGGCTCTGGCTGGTATTCAGAGGGAGTAAGGGGCATGAGGCCAGAGCCACATTTTGTCTTTTGTCTCTCACTGGGATGGGATCAATTTAATCCCAGTACTGAAACCAGCTGAGCTCATAGAATTAGGCCCTGGGGACCCTCAGCTTCCTCCACTGCTTTGGCCCATGGCCCTCCTGACTCTCCAGCTAGGAAGCCAGTGACCAGTGTGGCCATCTGGGTCTCTCAGGGTAGAGGCTTCTCTGTGCCTCTTCCGCCCCCTTCCAGTATTACACAGCAGACTACACGTGTCTCCTTCTGGGTGGTGTGGCCCCTGGAGGCTGGGGAAAGAGGGATTAAGCCAAGCAGTGTGTGTGTGTGTGTGTGTGCATGCTCTCCTCCACAGGGCTGCCCAGAGATTCTGCCCAGTGGAGAGATCTTGATCCCAGTGGGTGTGGTTCAACCACTCACACTTCAGGCCAAGAACCTGCCCCAGCCCCAGTCAGGGCAGAAGAATTATGAATGTGTGTTCCGCATCCAGGGCAGGCAGCAGAGGGTGCCTGCCATCCGCTTTAACAGCAGCAGCGTACAGTGCCAGAACACCTCGGTGAGTGAGGATGGAGGTGGGTGGGAGAACAGGCGGGCAGGCAGGCAGTGGCTGCTGCCCTGGCCTGAGACTGAGGTGGGGAGGGGCTCTTTTGGAAACCCAAGTGGGACAGGACCAGCCAAGATCCAAAGAGGTCATTGTAATGAAACTGCCTGCTTCAGCCCGAGTGTTGGGGGGGGGGGGAGGGTGTGTGGGGTGTGTGTGTGTGTGTGTGTGTGTGTGTGTGTAGTTAAGTAAGACAGCCAACAGAGATGAGAAGTGGAATAAGGTTGCTTGGTAACAGGACACAGCCCAGGCTTCTGTTGCCATGGAAATCCTGGGGTCTCCTCTCCAGGTAGAAAAACCTCTAGAGGCCCAGCCTCCCCTTTGCTCATTATTCCACTTGACCTCTTAGCCTTCTGGATGGTGGGGGAGGAGAGTGATCAGGCTAGCAGCAGGGGGTGGGAGCTGCTGAGTGGTCCAGCCCTCTTTCTCTCCCACTGAGCTCAGGGTCCCTGTCCCTGTGGTAACACTGACAGCGTCTTCATGGTACCTCCTCTCAGTATTCCTATGAGGGAGATGCCCAGGGAGCCATGGCATTAGATTTCTCTGTGGTTTGGGATGGTGACTTCTACATCGACAAGCCAGACAACTTCAAAGGTGAGAACAGCCCTTTTTCCTCCTTGCTCCCTTATGGCACCTAGCCTCCTAGAACTCCCGAACCTCTAAGTTGGAAGGAGCACTTGCTAAAAGGGGGAGGCCCAGAAAAGACTCATGTCTTGGTCATGGCCACCTAGCTTTTTCAGGACAAGGTGAGGACCCAGATCCCAATTCCCTCCTTCATCAGGCGTGTTGTCCCTGTCTTCCT
Source organism: Petaurus breviceps papuanus (assembly GCF_028583685.1). NCBI lineage: Eukaryota > Metazoa > Chordata > Mammalia > Diprotodontia > Petauridae > Petaurus > Petaurus breviceps. The sequence goes on along the minus strand of NW_027187282.1, from coordinate 3,932,965 downwards.
CTTGTGCCCTGAACTTGCCCAAGATACTCTCTTGGAGCCTGACCCTGTCCCTGATACACCCTATGGTCATTTGCTCATAGCCCTGTTGTATAAATGCTGGGCGCAGAGGGAGAGCTGTGGTTTGTGTCTGAAGGCTGACCCCCGCTTTGAGTGTGGCTGGTGCATTTCGGAGAAGAAGTGCCAATTGCGGGCCCACTGCCCTATGCCCAAAGGCAACTGGATGCACCCAAGCAAGAGGAACCCGCGATGCAGCCATCCACGCATCACCAAGGTCAGTCCACGTCCCAGGGCCTGCCTTCTCCCTCGGCATAGAGGAGAAGCTCCTTGCACATACCTTGCTTTGTCCCCATCTTCCACAGATCTCCCCTGTGAAGGGGCCCAAGGAAGGGGGTACACAAGTGACGGTGCTAGGGGAGAACCTAGGCCTGACATACCATGAAGTTGGTGTGCGAGTAGCAGGCGTCCGCTGCAATTCCATCCCTGCTGCATATATCAGTGCCGAGAGGTAAGTGAGCCATGGGCACATGAACCGTCCTCCCTGGCCCAGCCCCCATCCCAGCAGCTTCACTGCTCCCACTCCAGTCCCCAAAAGCGGGTAAGACAACATAGGAAGCCGGCAGCACTTGGCCAGGGGCACCTTCTCCTCCTGCTCATTCCCAGGTCCTGGTGACCACTCACTCACTGCACTTTCTCACTTGCCAGGATAGTGTGTGAGATGGAGGAGTCTCTGGTGCCCAGCCCTTTGCCAGGGCCTGTAGAGCTGTGTGTGAGTGACTGCTCGACTGACTACCGGACCCAGTCAGAGCAGCTGTACACTTTTGTGGTAGGTCCCTACGCCCATTGATTCAGATCTCCCTGGAACCCATTGGAGCCACTCTCCCTCCCTGCCTTGGTTTCCCCAGAATGAAGACTTCGCCCCCCTCTTGGGCCTGGAGTCAAGAAGACCTGACTTTGAATCTAGCCTCAGACACTTACTAACTTTGTGTTCCTGGGCAAGTCACTTGACCTCTGTCTGCCTCAGTGTCCCCATTTTCCTAATGAGGAATATAATAGGACTTAACTTCCCAGAGTGGTTGGGAGGTGCACATGAGATAATATTTGTAAAGTGTAAGCTTAGCCCAGTGCCTGGCACACAGTAATAAATCCTTCCTCCCTCCCTCCATCCTTCTCTCTATCCTTCCTTCCCCCCTTTCTCCCTCCCTTTCTCTTCCCCAAAGGTCCTGCTGAGTGATTTCTGGGGTGGGCTCTGGGGTGGGCTTGGCTTTTCCTTCTCAGGACCTCTCCTTCCACTGCAGACCCCAATTTTTGACCAAGTGAGCCCTACCCACGGGCCAGCTTCTGGGGGCACCCACCTCACCATATCCGGCAGCCACTTGGATGCAGGCAGCAGTGTGGCCGTGGCTGTGAGGAACAGAGAATGCCAGTTTGTGAGGTGAGCAGGGGTGGGGAGAGTGAGCTCTTCCTGGGCAGTACTCAGTTTGCAGGCCTTTCATGCCAGGCAATGTAGGAATCTACAGTCTTTTGTGGGCAAAACAACATGCACACAGAGCAGTAAATGCAGTAGAAGGTTTGGGCTGCAGGAGGGTAGGATCAGAGAGGCCTTCCTGTAGCAGGAGTACCTGAGATGAATCTGGAAGAAACTGCAGAATTCTAAAGAGGTGGGGTGAGGAAGCTTGAGGGCCAGCCTGGGCCTACACACTGGAGTACAACTATGGGAGCCACCTGGCTTCATGAGGGTCAACCGACCAGTTTGGCTGAAATGTGGGGCACATGAGCGAGAGTAGTGTATGAGAAGCCTAGGAAGGGAGCTTGGAAACAGAGGAGTTTGTAGTTGATCCTGGAGGTTAGTAGAGAATCTCTAGAGTCTGTTGAATAGAGGATAGACAGAAAGGGGAAAGACCTGAGGCTGGAGTCATTGAAATTGTGCCAAGGCCTGTCCTGGGGCTGTGGCTTTGGAACAGAGAGAAGGGAAAGGAAGCTCCAAATGCTGTGGAGATGAAAAGAGGAAAATTTGGCAACTGCTTGCCTTGGAGGATAAGGGAGAGGGAACAGTCCAGGATGCCTTGGAAGATAATGGTGGTTCCCTAGGTGGTGATAGGGAAGCTGGAAAGAGGAGAGGTCTTAGGGGAAGGGAGATAAGTTCAGGTTGGAACATGTTGAGTTTGAGAAGTTATTCACATGGAATGTCCAGCGGGACAGTCAATGTGAAGAGAGATTGAGGCTGGATATATAGATGGAGCCCAACGTAGGGGAGAGGGATTGTTGGGGAGATCATCACATGGGAGCTGGGGCCCTGATCCCCCTCACCCTGATCTGCTCCATGTCTCCCTAGGAGAAGTGCCAAGGAGATCCTGTGCATCTCCCCCAGCTCAGGCCTGGGCCCCAGTCAAGCTGCCATCACTGTCCGCATCGACCGTGCCAATATCTCGAGCCCAACCGTGCTCTACACCTACACTCCGGATCCCACCATTACCCTCCTGGAGCCAGCTTGGAGCATCTTTAAGTGAGCATCTTTTTTCTGCCCCAAGCAGGAATAGCCAAATGGACCACTTCAGAGAGTTGGCTTCTGCCACGTGCTCACAGTCTGTGGGAGCTGGCACAAGGAGACCAAGGCTTCTGGCTCGCTGGGCCTCCTGGCTGAGGCTCACACTATGTCATGGTGAGGGCTTGGCCTGGGTCAGCCTAGGCAGGATGTGCAGGGGCCTCAGCTCTCTTCCCTTCCTACCCACTACAGTGGCAGTACCACCATCACTGTAACAGGAACCCACCTGCTGACAGTCCAGGAACCCCGAGTTCGAGCCAAGTACCGTGGCATTGAGACAATCAATGTAAGTTGAATATGCCTCCCTCCCCCAAACCCCTTTTTCCCTTTTCTCCCTGCTCCCCACTTACTTTCTCCTTTTCCATCTCCCTCAGACCTGCCGAGTGCTCAATGACACTGTCATGCTGTGCAAGGCCCCTGGCATCTTCTATGGGCATTCTCACCCTCCCTCTGAAGGAGAGCATCCAGATGAGTTTGGCTTCCTAATGGATCATGTGCAGGCTACTCGGACTCTGGACCACTCAGCCTTCACCTACTACCCCAACCCCACCTTTGAGCCCCTTGGCCCCACTGGCGTCTTGGACATCAAGCCAGGCTCCCATATCATTCTCAAGGTGTTGGGGGAATGGCAGGCCCTGGGAAGGCATGACAGGAGCCAGGGAGGATGCTAGCTAGGGAGCCAGGGCACTGGCTGGCATGGGCCCACCTGGGCCACCCAAGTGTGACTCTGGCCTGTCTTTGTCTCCCCTTCCTGTCCACAGGGAAAGAACCTCATTCCAGTGGCATCAGGCAGCTCCCGGCTCAACTACACTGTGCTGATTGGGGGCCAGCCATGTGCACTCACCGTCTCTGACACTCAGCTTCTCTGTGATTCTCCGACCCAGACTGGCAAGCAGCCTGTCATGGTATGGGCATGGAGCAGGGGGTAGGGAGGGTGGAAGAGACTAGATCTTTATCGGGCATGAAGGAAGGGCCATGGAGTCTGGCTAGGCCTTGCTTTTCTCTGGCAGATCCTGGTGGGGGGCCTGGAGTTCTGGCCAGGGACACTGCACATCTATGCAGAGCGGGCGCTGACCCTCCCAGCCATGGCTGGCCTGGGAGCAGGTGGTGGGCTGCTGCTTCTTGCCATCGGGGCCGTCCTCATTGCCTACAAACGCAAGACCCGAGATGCTGACCGGACCCTCAAGCGGCTGCAGTTACAGATGGACAATCTGGAGTCTCGAGTGGCCCTGGAGTGCAAGGAAGGTATCAGACGTCAGACTGTGCGGAGGGAGGGTTGGTGCTGTGGGAGATGGGGCCAGAGAGATTGGCATCTTCTCGGGGAGGCCTCTAGCCAAGGCCCTCTGGCTTGGCCCCTGTCCTTTTCCTTGCTTGGGTCTGTTTGGGCCCTTGTGCATTTCTTTCTTCATTTCCCCCTAGCCTTTGCTGAGCTTCAGACAGATATCAATGAATTGACCAATAATATGGATGGGGTCAAGATTCCCTTCCTTGATTATAAAACCTACGCCATGAGAGTGTTGTTCCCTGGAATTGAAGAGCACCCTGTGCTCAAAGAATTGGATGTGAGTCATTCTTGGGACAAAGCACTGAGGTCCTGCCCACCCCCCAGTCCTGCCCACCCCCCAGTCCTACCCATTGGGCCCCTTCTGTCACCCCCAATCCTGTCCATTGGTCCCCTTCTGTCCCTTCACACCCCAGTCCTGCCCATTGGTCCCCTTCTATCCCCTCCCCACTCTAATCCTGCCCACCCCTCATTCCCATCCTGTTCCCTTTCCATTTTCCTCAGACCCCTCCCAACATGGAGAAAGCACTACACCTGTTTGGGCAGCTGCTGCACAGCCGTGCCTTTGTACTGACCTTCATCCACACCCTGGAGGCCCAGAGGAGCTTCTCAATGCGAGACCGAGGCAACGTGGCCTCCCTCACCATGGTGGCACTGCAGGGCCGAATGGACTATGCCACTGGCCTCCTCAAGCAGCTGCTGTCTGATCTCATTGAGAAGAACCTGGAGAGCAAGAACCACCCAAAGCTGCTGCTGCGGAGGTAGGTGCCCACTTACTGCTGTTACCTCAGGGGTGTCTGCTCGCCTCCCTCCCCCCTTGTCTGGGTGCCTCTTGTGGATTTGGGGGCCCTTGTCTCGGACGTTCACTCCACGTGCACCTTCTACTGAACTCTTTCCTTTCTCTTTGCCTCATGGAATCTCCTAGGACAGAATCAGTAGCAGAAAAGATGCTAACCAACTGGTTCACATTCCTGCTGCACCGCTTCCTAAAGGTGAGCAGACCTCTGAAGGCCCAGGGGTCTGAGGGAAGGGAGACTCTGGGCTTGCCCTGTCCTAGAAGGTCCCCAACAGGCCTGGGCCTTCATTTAGCAGCATTGCTTAGCTGGGCTCCTGCTCCCCAAGAGCCCAGGAAGCTCCTAGGGAGTGTCCTGTGGAGCTCACCGAACCTCTCCCTGGACCAGGAGTGTGCAGGGGAACCCCTCTTCATGCTCTTCTGCGCCATCAAGCAGCAGATGGAGAAAGGACCCATTGATGCCATCACAGGGGAGGCGCGCTATTCCCTTAGTGAGGACAAGCTCATTCGCCAGCAGATTGACTACAAGATGCTGGTGAGGGCCAAGGCTGTCAACCATTTGAAAGGGGAGAGGCACAGACAGCCCATGTTTGCTAGGAGAGCCTTTTGGGGGGCAGGGGTGGGGGTGGGGGAGGAAGAAGAAAAGGTACCATCATGGGCAGCTTTCCAGAGCCTCCTCCTGCCACCTTCCTCCTTCCTTCCCAGACCCTGCACTGTGTTTGTCCTGAGAGTGAAGGCAACGTAGAGGTTCCTGTGAAAGTCCTCAACTGTGACACCATCACTCAGGCCAAGGACAAGCTGCTGGACACCGTGTACAAGGGCATTCCTTACTCCCAGCGCCCCAAAGCAGATGACATGGACTTAGGTAGCTGCTGGCAAGGCCAGAGCCAACTCTCCTTGGCTGTCCCTCTCCCAGCACCCCCTGCCCCAAGTCGGGCACTCAGGCGCATGCACATGCAGAGAGCCCTGGACTGAAAGTCAGCAGTGGAAAGCTAGCTAGGTGGCACCAAAGTGGAGAGAGCACTAGGCCTGGACTTGGGGAGATCTGAGTTCAAATGTGGCCTCAGACAGCTACTAGCTGTATGACCTTGGACAAGTCACTGAGCCTCTGTCTGTTTCAGTTTCCTCCTCTGTAAAATGGGCTCATAAGAGCAGCTACTTCCCAGGTTTGTGGTGCCAATCCAATAAGAAAATATTTGTAAAGTGCTTAGCACAGTGCCTGTCACATGATAAGCACTCACATATTCATGTGAGCTATTGTAAGAATTCTTATTAACCATTCTGTTGTGTGACTTTGGGCAGGCCACTCTCCCTTTGTGGCTTCAGTTTCCTCACGTACCCAACATATGTTTGCTGTGTCCATCTGTCTGCTGACCCTTCAGATTTTGGATGCTGGCTTTGGGAGGGCTTCAGGGGGGTCCCAGAGTCATGGGCCAAGTTCTCCCTGTCCTCCATTCAGCTGTATCCCTCCTCCCTCTAGAATGGCGTCAGGGTCGGGTGACCCGGATCATTTTGCAGGATGAGGATGTTACAACCAAGATTGAGTGTGACTGGAAAAGACTCAACTCCTTGGCACATTACCAGGTGGGGATAGCATCTTGCTGTTTGGCTTCGTGTTCCTGTGAGCTTTGGCATGGCCCTTTGCCCTCTCTCTCTTTTATTTCCTCTGTCCCATCTCCCTTCAGTGCTTTCTTCCCAGTTGGGAAGCCCCCTCCCCACCTTTATGACCCCAGCTTCCTCTTCTCCTTTGATACAGTTCAAGGGTCAGAGGATCTGGGTTCAGATCCTACTTCTGCCCCTTACCACTTGTACATGACCTTGAGCAAGTCACTTCCCTTCCCTGGACCTCAGTTTCCTCTTGTGTAAAAGGAGGGGGTTGAACTAGGTGGCCTCCAAGGGCCCTTCTAGGTCTATGATGCTCCTGTCCTTGCTCCTTTCTCAGGTGACAGATGGCTCCTCAGTTGCACTGGTGCCCAAGCAAGTGTCTGCCTACAATATTGCTAACTCCTTCACCTTCACCCGTTCCCTCAGCCGCTATGGTGAGCAGGGGTCACCAGTAGAGGCCTTCATTGGACCTGACCTCTCTGTCAGAAGTTCCTCTCCCCCTTCAGCTGTCAAGTATCAGAACTGGCTGTTGGCCTCTGAGGCCTCAGTCACATGATGGGAAAGAGAGGGAGAGGGAGGGATAGACAAAGAGGAACTGAGAGATTGAGCTTGATTGTGCAGGGGCATATCTGTAAAACTGGTACCTAAATGGGTCAGGGATCCCAGAGCAGGAAGAGATCCCTGGAGCTTGGCATCTCTACTCAGGGAAAGCCAGCTCCCTTTGAGCCTGGAGCTGGACTGGTGTTGGAGAAAGAACTCTGTGCCTGACTGTTTACCTCCCATTCTAAGATAAAAGCCTTGCCATTAGAGGGGACTGTGGCCTGGCCACATGTATTTTCCAACATAGATGATGGGTTGGTTTTGCTTTTTTCTTCTTGAGAGAAAGAAAGTATTTCATATGTGGCAAAAGCTTTAATAGCTAAAAACAGACTTAAGATTTTGGGGACACTTTAGATTTAGAGAGGAAGGTGATTTCAAACTCAAAGATGTCTCCGTCAGCACTGGGGCCCCTCCAAAGGTCCACATGGCACTCTCTCAAGTGCTCATTGCCCCTCTCTTCTCCACCACTCCCCTACAGAAAGCCTACTTCGAACCTCTAGTAGTCCAGACAGTCTCCGCTCTCGGGCACCCATGATCACACCTGACCAGGAGACAGGCACAAAGTTGTGGCACCTGGTCAAAAACCATGACCATGCCGATCACAGAGAGGGTGACCGAGGCAGCAAGATGGTATCTGAGATCTACCTGACTCGGCTGCTGGCAACCAAGGTCAGTCGGTGGGCGCTGGGCAGGGTTGAATTAAGCTACCACTATGGGCTGGGATTTTATCAGCTCCAGATTCCTTCACTTCCTCCTGTCAGTAGTGGCCTTAGTTTCCTCAGCTGCCATAACATGTGCCATAACAGACCAGTCCATTCTATCCCCAGGCCTAAGACTGAAGGAATCCCCCTAGTCACACCATCAAAGCTGTTGCCCCCCAAAGAGCCTTCCAAAGGCTAGAGTCAGCTGCCTCCCCAGAGAAAGAGTTTGCTAGGCATCAGAAGTAGTACTTTCATGTCTAGCAGAGAGCAGCATTGGCTCTGGCAGATTAGTCTCAGCACACATTTGATTTTCTCCCTGGTTATTTCAACCAAAGACCCAATCTTAGATGGTAGTGACTTGGGCCTCTGGATGTTTGTAGGCATGTCACTTGGCAATGTTGCTGTTCGGGGACTCCCTTTTCAGTAATACTGGACAAAAATAGTGACAGTAGAGTGGCGGCAATGGCCAGGATCCCTGGCTTCTGTTTTGATCCCAGACAAGCCCCTTCCCCTGTCTGGGCCTTTGTTTCCTCCTGTAGAGAAGGGCTTTGGTTGAGATAAAACTTAAGGGCCCTTCCAGCTCTTTGCCATGGCCCCAGCCCTCTGGGGGCCTCCTCTTCTCTCCCCCTTGTGGGCACATATCCTGTGCTGTTCTCCCCAGGGCACCCTGCAGAAGTTCGTTGATGACCTCTTTGAGACAGTGTTCAGCACCGCCCACCGGGGCTCAGCCCTGCCACTCGCCATCAAGTACATGTTTGACTTCCTGGATGAGCAGGCCGACCGGCAGCAGATCGCAGACCCTGACGTGCGACACACTTGGAAGAGCAATTGGTATCTGCCTGTCCTGCAGGCCTCACCTCCAGGCCTAGCTGAGGGGGAGCTGGAAGAGGGGCCAGGCATAGTCAGCTCCAACATGGGATTCTTCCTATAAATGCTCAGTCTTTACCGGCCAGCTGATACTGCTTTTCTGGGAGATGGCAGTGTCTCCTGGGCTTAGTAATGCTCAGGACCTTTGGGCAGCCTGGCAGCTTGTTCTAGCTCTCGGTACCACTTTGCCTCTCCCAGAGTTACCCTACTGTGCCCAGTGAGAGTATCCCTGGAAGGGCCATGTGTTCATGGGAGTTCTCTGAATGTCTGAAGTGTTTGACATGGAGTAAGGAGCTGCTGTGGATCTAACGATCCTGAGTACAGCAGGAATGCCTTCCAGAGACCACATCCTCCTCTTCTGTTTAAAGAAATCACAGTGTTTACATACTGGGTTTGCTAGAAACCCGGAGCACTTGGGTCAGCTAGGTGGTGCAGTGAATAGAGCACTGTCTCTGGAGTCAGAGAACCTGAGTTCAAATCCTGCCTCAGACACTTAACACTTACCAGCCCTGTGACCTTGGGCAAGTCACTTAATCCCAATTGCCTTGCCTTTCCCCTTCAAAACAAACAAACAAACAAAACCCCAGGGACACCTGTAATGAAATCAACTCTGCTTTATTCATGGACTTGGCAGTTCTTTGTAACATGTTATGACTTAGCCCTGAAAGTTTTTCAGAGATGAAGAGGGAGGGGAAGTGGCACAAGCAAAGGTTTGAAGGCTGGAAATGAGCCTAGCATTTGTGGGAGGGCTAGAGAAAAGGCTGACTTGACCAGAACTGAAAGGGCTTTAAGGCACATTTTGAAATCAGCTGTATAGTTATTTTGATCCTGGAGGGCAGAACTCAGGAAAAGTGTTTGTTTGAATTCCCCTGCCCTACTACACTAGAAAGAACTAGAATACTTAATCCCCCTCCCAGCTCCCCCCAAAAAAGCTGAGAGGTATGGGGGTACATTCTTTGGCCTGGCATCTGCACTAAAGCTTTAGTGGGGGACCCAGCATGAAGAAGTAAGTCAGGAGAATGTGAACCAGGAGAGCCAGCTGGGGAAACCATGATGCTGGGGGGAAGGGAGAGAGAGGTATGTGGTGGGAGGATTGGGAGGGCCAGCCAGCTAGACTCTGCTCTCACTGGAGTCCTTGGGAACTCTCTGCCAGCCTCCCTCTCCGCTTCTGGGTGAATGTCCTCAAGAACCCGCAGTTTGTGTTCGACATTCACAAGAACAGTATCACGGATGCCTGCCTGTCGGTGGTGGCCCAGACGTTCATGGACTCGTGTTCCACCTCTGAGCACCGGCTGGGCAAGGATTCACCCTCCAATAAGCTCCTCTATGCCAAGGATATCCCCAACTACAAGACCTGGGTGGAGAGGTGGGCACTGTGTCCAGCAGGCTTGTTGGAGGCTCCAAGTTGGGTACCAGGGGCAGGAGAAGCTTGCCAGCTGCTTTCCACCCTGGCAACATTAGTGGGCAGCAGGTACCAGGGGAAGGTGGTCTTAATGCTGCTTTAGCTCATTATGGAAGGAGAGCAGGAAAGGGGGCAGCCCTGTGCCTCTAACTGGTCTAGGGGAGGGAAAAATGGGATAGGTAGGGAATCGGTTCCCATTTATTGAGCACCTACTATTTGTACTCCTGGCCTCACTTGGGGACTTTCTAATCCAGCTGAGATCTGATGATTTATAAAGCAGCATCCACCAATCACCCAGTGAATGGCACAGAGAACATAGAGAGGGAGGAGCAAGGCCTGTTCTGGGCCCCAAAATCCAGGTAGGGTTGGAACAGAGAGAACAGTATGAGCAAAGGTATATGCCTGTAACAGGGCTCTCAGAGGGTAGAGAAGGGTGGGATGGGAGAAGGTGCCTTCAGTGATGGAGACATGGGAAGTGATGTTGTTGCCCTCCCTGCCCCGTTCAGGAAGTGAATCCCCTTTTCCCTTCCTTCATGATCTCCACCCTGACAGGTACTATCGAGATATTTCAAAGATGGCATCGATCAGTGACCAAGATATGGATGCCTACCTCGTGGAACAGTCCCGCCTCCATGCCAATGACTTCAACACCCTCAGTGCCCTCAGCGAACTCTACTTCTACATCAACAAGTATCAGGAAGAGGTGGGCACTCTTCACTGCCCCCACCCCCTATCCCCCATCCTTTACCCTTGAACAAGAGGTTTCAGGCCTTCAGTCCCAGCTCTGTGTTCTCAGAATTCTTCAGAAACTCCAGTCTCCCCATCTTCATTGTGACCTGCTTATTTAAGAGCTGCTGGGCCCAAGCTGGGTTATGGGGCAGCTTGAGGTTGTGGCCCAGCATCAGTGAAAACCCAGACCCTGCCCCAGGGAGCACCAAAGCATGTAGCAAAGGGGCTGATGATTGGTATAGATAGGGAGGCCTGGGCCCTGAAGGGACAGGATAGGTGGAAAGCATCCAGGTAGAAGGATGGCCAAGAAAGGTGCAGAAACTGGAAGGGCTTGGCACATAGCTGGGGTGAAGGATCCACATTGGGAGCAGAGAGGACAAACTTTGCATTTGGGTACTGTTATCAGAGAGAAGTCACAGAAGAGTAGTTGAGGCTTGGTGCCTGGCTCAGGGCAGGAGAGACACAGGAGTCTCCTGAGGGAGTGGAGGAGTCCCTTCCTACCTTGCCTCCCCATCCCACACTGCCAAGGTTGGTTGGGCAGGTGGCCTTTCCCATGGGTAGCCCTTATACCTCACTGAATGTATGTCATGTGCCTTGGCCCAGCTGCTGTCTGTCCCTGGCCACCCCTGAGCCTGATAGGCCCGGAGGACAGACAGCTTTCACAGAAGTGGGTAGTTGGGAGGCAGGGGGAAAGAGGGGAGAATGTGGGACAGGGGAGGGGCCTAGGGTCTCATAAGTGGACATTTGGGCATCAGAGGCAAGTCTGCTCAATTTCCAAGAGGCAGTTAGGTAGGTGGTGCAGTGGATGGAGCCCTGGGCCTGGGGTCAGGAAGATCGGAGTTCAAACCTGATCTCCAGCATGTGTTAGCTCTGTGACCCTGGACAAGTCACTTCACCTCTGCCTCAGTTGCCTCATCCATAGAATGGGAATAAATAATAGCATCTACCTTGCAGGGTTGTTGGCAGGATCAAATGAGATAATACTTGTAAAAATACTTAACAGTGCCTGGCATACAGTAGGTGTTTAATAAGAGCCAAGATTGCCAAGGGATAGTGTGGGGAGAGGAGAGCAGAGCATGCCCAGGGTGGCTTGGGAAGGAAATCATGACAAGGGTATCCCAAAGAAGCCAGGGAAGGGGCTACTGCTTTAGGGGAGCAGGAGGCCCCCTCTAACAGGCATGGAGCAGGAGGGCCAGGCCTCAAGTGAGTGGGCCTTGATTGAGCAAGGATGAGGGGAGGTTATAGAGCTTTAAAGACCCCTGGACGGAAAAGGATGGAACAGTTGCTTGCAAAAGGTAGCTGCTTGGGCCTGCTGCCAGGCCTTCCCTCACCAGGCCTTGTCTGCCCCACAGATCCTCACTGCCCTGGACCGAGATGTTGGCTGCCGGAAGCAGAAGCTGCGCGTCAAGTTGGAGCAGGTCATCAGCTTGGTGTCCAGCAACAGCTGAGGACGAGGGGCTGGGGAGGGGGACCCAGCAACCCACCCTCCCTTCTCTCTGCTTTCTCCCCCCACAGCCCGTCACCCTTCTCAACTCCCCACAGACACAGCCAGGAAGGGAGGGGGCCTTTATCTCTACATACCACCAGGGGAGACTACAGATAGACAGGCCTCCCCTCACCCCCAATAGAGGTAGAAAGGAGAGACAGGCTGGGCATATCTGGGTAGACCTGCACAACCCCCCCCCCATAGAAACCAAAGGGGGGCAGTGTCTTAACTCTGGCCTCATGGAGGGGAGGGTCTTTACTTAGTGCCTTTCTTTTTTTGGGGGTGGAGGGCCAACACTACTCAGTCAGGCCCCCCATGGCCAATAACAGCAATACCCCCAGAGATGGACCCCCAGTTCTCCCACCTCCCTCTAAGCTCTGATCTCTGCCCTACCCCCTTTGTGTGTACTGTCCCAGGTGTTCAACAGAACCTATCCTCAATCTGTATTTATAACTCCCCCCACTCTCCCCAAAGCCCTGACTTGGCCTATTTATTTAATTTTAATACCCCCCCCCATTTCTGTAAATATTCTTCCTGCCTAAGGGTGGCTAGTGCTGTACCCTGTGGAGATGCCCAGCCAGGGGCCATGGCCCCCCATTTCTTCCCTTTCCTTGAACCTGTTCTCAGGCCCTCTTGGCCCCTCTTGCTTTGTTCCTGGGACTGTCACCTCAGGAGCCACTGTTTGTATACGTGTGCGCACGTATATGGTAGGCTCATGTAGCCTCTTACCAGTCTGGAAGGTGGTAGCAAGGGCCCTGGCTGTCCTGGAATGGGAGTGGGAAGACCTTGGACCCAATACTTTTCCTCAGGGCCTGAGTTTCCTCTTCTTTAAAATCAAGGGATTTAGTAGACGGCCTTTCAGGGCCCTCCCAGCTCTACCAGCCTAGTTGGACAAACCCTTCCTCCACATCCCAGTCTGTGCCAGGCAGTCATCCTCCTCTCTGCACCCAGCAAAGCAATAACAAGGTTTTACATGGTGCCAGTGACCCTTGTCCCCACTTCTGTGGGCCCAGGGCTAGTGCCACCTTTCCCTCACAGTGGCAGTGCCTTTCACCTGCCTTCAGAAGCCTGCCGGTGCCCCACACAATAGCTTCTCCAGACATCCCTGCATATTCCCATCCCTGGCTGGGGAAAGAGAGACGTGGACACCTGGGCTGGGAGAGAAGCTTGTCATCTTCTAGAGGCCGTGCCTTATTCCTTAATTTATTCTGTACACTGCCCCAAAGTGTAGACATTTTCTGTACAAAGCCAAGCAACTGGCCTGCCCTGTAAATAAGTGTCTGTACCCCACAGTCTGGTCGTCCTTTGTCTCTTCTTCTTCACCTCCCCTGTTCCTGGTCGCATGAGCTTTTTATTTTTTCGTTTTGTGATTATTTTCTTTTGCTAATTAAAATGCCTGGAAAAGAAGTGGCTTTTAACCCTGCTGATTTAAGGGGCAGTTTGCCCCCTTTCATCCATGCCTTCTGGGAACCTGTGGGTGCAGCTTTTGGGGTTAGTATAAGACCATGGAGGACCCTAGATTACAGCAAGATGTTTAGGGGGCTCTCGGGGAAAAAGGCCCATTGAAACCAGGTATAAATAAGCTAGGCCAGGATTAATAATTGAGGGGTCTTCCCTTTTAACCAGGGGTGGATCCGAAGAAAGCAATCCAGACTAGGGGTAAGGCTCCTCATGCGATAGGTGCTTAATAAAGATGTGTTGAGGAGAAAGCTGCTGGAAGCAAAGGAAGAAGCCAATTAATTGGGGGGGGGGGGGGCGGAAGTGGCTTCAGGAATTCTGCAAAGCCATTGGCCACCTCTGTCCATTATTTCTTCATCCATTGTGGCAGGAGGTACCATGATGCTAAAAGACCGCTGTCTCCCTTATCCCTACCTTTCAATTTTTATGGTCTGTTACAGAGCCTTCAAGGGTGGGATCTGCCCTGAGTGATTTTTTTTTACTTTCTTTTTTCAGTAATAAAGTACTGTCATGTTGAAAGCCTGTTTTATTACTACTGAGGCCCTCTCCTTTTTGGGGGGGGGTGTTCCTGTTGAGGCCAGCCCCATTTCAGTCCTGCATGCAGCCTGGAGACCTCCCAACCTGATTCAGTGGTAGCCAGGCAGCCTCCATTCTGGCCCACACCAGTTGCCTGGTCACGGTGCTGCTTCTGCCCAGAAACCTCTATCCTGCAGTCTGGGAGGTAGCTTTGGTACACGTAAAGCTATCCTTGCAATTCCAGATGGAACCACCTTGGCCACAGTGCCTCAGATTGTGTACTACCAGTAAGATACCATCATTATCCCAGAAATTAAAAGGAGCAGCTTCTGAGCACAATGCTTTCTGTGATGAGATGAAGGTAACAAATGAGTGTCAATGGGCCCGGCAGGACATAGCAAAGAACAGATAGTCAATAAACATTAAACACCTACTATGTGCTATGAGACTCAAAAGATAGTGCCAGCCCCCAAAGAGCTCAATCTAATGCATTCAACAAAGGGAAGGGTCTCAAATTCAAGATGGGGAAATGCTTCTTGTAGAAGGTGGGGTTTTAGCTGGTACTTGAAGGAACTCAGGAGGTGAACATGGGGGAAAAGCAGGCAAAATTCCCAAAGGCTAATGATAGAATTTTTAAATTAATTTTTTTAAGGTTATTGAATTTTTTAAAATCCAATTTTATTTTCAGTTTATAATTCTCCACCCCTTTGCCCCCCCAACTGAGAGGGCAAGAAAAACAAAACCTGATACAAATATGGAATGTCTTTCAAAAAACAAATTACCACATTAGCCATGCTGCCCCAAAAAAGGGAAGGGGCAGGGGGAAGAAAGGTAAATATGCTTCGATCTGTCCTTGGAGACCATCACTTCTGTATCTAGAGATGGGCGGCATATTTCATCATGAATCTTTAAGAACTTAGTGTTTGTTATTTAATTGTTGTCTGACACTCTGTGATCCCATTTGCATTTTTGTTGGCAAAGATACTGGAGTGGTTTGCCATTTCCTTCTCCAGATCATTTTACACATGAGGAAACTGAGGCAAGCAGGGTGAAGTGACTTACCCAAGGTCACACAGGGTCTGAGGCCAGATTTGAACTCAAGTAAACTAGTCTTCCTGACTCCAGGCCCTGCACTGTATCCACTATAGCGCTACTGAGCTTTACAATATTTTTTAACTTTGTATAAATCACTGCTTGCTTTATTTCGCATCAGCTCATAAAAATCTTCCCAGTTTTTAAAAAAAATCCTCTTTTCACTATTTCTTACAGAACAATAGTATTCCATCACCTACATATTCCATAACTTGTTCAACTATTCTCCAAATGATGAGCTTCACTTTCCAGTTCTTACCCACCATGAAAAGAAATGTTATAAATATTTTTTGTACAAATGGGCCCTTTTCCTCTTTCTTTGATCTCTCTGGGGGCATGGACCTAGCAGTGGGATTACTGGGTTAAAGGGTAGGCACAATTTAATAGATTTTTTAGGCATAGCATATGCCTAAATTTAGCAATGCATAGGAAAGTTTTGCTTTCCAGAATGGTCAGATCAGTTCACAGTTCAACCAACAACCTGTTGTCCCACAGCCCTTCCAGCATTTGTCATTTTTCTTTTTTTTCCTGTCAATTTAGCCAATATGATGGGTGTGAGGTGATATCTCACAATTGTTTTAATGTGCATTTATCTAGTTATTAGTGATTTTGAGCATTCTTTTTTAAAAAAATGTTTTTTGTTGATGTCTTCTGTTTTATATATCATTATCATCTCCAGTATCTCTCCCCCTTTTCTTCCCAGAGAGCTATCCCAAATAACAAACAGTATTTTTTTCCAGGTTGGTTTTTATTTATTTACTTATTTAGATATCTTCTTATTTATTTTAACATTCTTTTTAAACATTTTAGTTCCAAATTCTCTCCCTTCCACCCCTCCCCCACTCATTGTTAAGGCAAGAAATGTGATATCAATTACATATGTGAAGTCATGAAAAACACATTTCCATATTAGCCATGTTGCAAAAAAAAGATGCTATCTATTCCTTCTCTTTTTTCCCTGCCTCCCTTTAAGAATCTATTTAGCTTCTGACTAATGTCTCCCTTAATCTAATCTCCCTCTTATTCCTCCCCCTTCCATTAACCCCTCTCTCCCCCCCCAATTCCTCTTTTGTAAGATGTATTTCTGTCCCCAGCTGTGTATGTATGTATATTCTTCTCTCTTTTAACCAGTTCAGATGAGAATAGGTTCAAGTGTCACTCTTCCTGCCATTCCCTCTCCTGATTGTTTGAACTTCTCTTTGTGTATTCAATTTAAGATAATTTCTCCCATTCTTCCTTTCCCTTACCTCTTCTCCTAGTGTTTCTCTTCCTCAAGCATTCCATTCTTCTTTTGAGCTCATCAAAACATATCAGTCATTCCCAGGCCCTCTATCTAATTAGACTTTGTGATCCCCAATGATGATAGTGATAAGGAGCTATGTTTATCATATCTCCATATAAGAATGTAAACAATTCAAACTTACTTTGATCCCTTATGATTGCTCCCTTATGTTTACCTTTTTTATGCTGTTCCTGACTCCTATGTTTCTATGTCAAATTTTCTCTTCAGCTCTGGTCTTTTCATCAGGAATGCTTGGAAGCCCTTTATTTTGTTAAAGATCCATTTTGTTTCTCCCACACAGGAGAATACTCAGGTTTGCTGGATAGATTATTCTTTCTTGCAATCCTAGATCCTTTGCATTCTGGAATATCATATTCCAAGTTCACTGATTCTTTAAAGTAGTGGTTCCTTAATCTTGTATAATCCTAACTATGACTGTTCAGTATTTGAATTAAATCTGGCTGCTAGCCATATTTTTTTCCTTGACCTGGGTGTTCTAGATTGGGATTTTCATTTTAGTGTTTCAGGATGTGACTGGTGAATTTTTTCCATTTTTACTTTGCTCCCTAGTTCTAAGATATCTGAGCAGCTTTATGCTGTGATGTGTAGGCTCTTTTTGGTCCACAGTTTGGAGATTGGTCCCATGATTCTTAAATTATTTCTCCTTAATCTGTTTTCCTATCAGTTGTTTTTCCTATGACATAATTCACATTTTCCTCTATTTTTTCAGTTTTTTTAACTTTGTTTTATTATTTCTTGATGTCTTATGGAATCATGAATTTCCATACAGTCAATTCTAATTTTCAAAGTTTTTTCTTCGGTAAGATTTTGTACTTGTTTTTCTAAGCTGTTAATTATCTTTTCATATCTTTCTTCCCCACTTGTGTTTTTCCCCCATTTTTTCCTTTATTTAGCTTTTTAAAATCACATTTTAGCTCTTTTTAAAAATTGCTTCTTTAGGGGTGGCCAGGTAGCACCAGCAAGTAAGAGCACCGGCTCCAGTGTCAGGTCAACCTGGGGATCAAATCCCAGGCTCAGACACTTAGCACCCACCCAGAAACACCTGGCCATGTAACCTTGAGCAAGTTACTTAACCCCAATTGCTTAGGGGCAGCCAGGTGGCTCAGCGAGTAAGAGCACCGGCTCCAGTGTCGGGATGACCTGGGATCGAATCCTGGGCTCAGACACTCAGCACCACACCCAGAAATAACTGGCTGTGTAACCTTGAGCAAGTTACTTAACCCCAGTTGCTTAAAAAAAAATTGCTTCTTCAACTTTTCTAGGAAGTCTTGGTGGATGCATGTCCACATGGAATTTTTCTTTTGAAGTCTTTCTTGAAAATGTTTTCAAGTTATTCTCTTCTTCTGTGTTTAGTATCTTGAGCTTCCCTGTCACCATAATAGTTCTTTATGGTCAGGTTCCTTTTCTGTTATTTGCTCATTCTTCTAGCCTACTTCTTGACTTTGGACTTGATATTAGTGTTGGGCTCTGCCAAATTCTATGGGGTGGGGTGGGGTGGATGTCTGGTCTGGGCTTCTGTCCTCTTACATCCTTCTGCTGCTTACACTGCTCTGGCTGGGGCCCTGCAAGCTTTTAGTGCTCCCAAATCTGGGTGAGATCTGGGATGAGGTCTACTCCCTGCCTTCCTGGCCTGAGTTCTGCAAGTTCCTGACACAAATTTTGTCCCTGCTTGGGAGTTTCAGCAGACAACTGCTGGACTCAGTCACTAACAGCTTGCTGGGAGGCTCTACAGGTTCAGAATGGGTGAACAATTGACTCCCCTTTGGTCTGGGCCTCCTACCCTGGTTATTCCACTGCAGGCCTACATACTAGAGAGTAAAGGCTAGAATGGAGATACGGGATGATAGCTACTGGGGACGGATGGATCAAGTGAGGAATTTTTGAAGATGAGGAGATGTGTAGTCAGTGGAGAGTGAGCCAGTAGAGAGGGAGAGACTGAAAATAAGTGAGAGACTCTTTTGTGTTTTGATTTGTTCCTTCTTTCTCATTGTTCATTCCATTGGTTTTAATTCTTCTTTACAACATGACTATTGTTTAGTGTGAAGGTATTCGTAAAACCTATATTGGATTGCATGCCAGCATGTTGGGGGGGAGAGGGGCAGGGAGAAAATTTGGAACTCAAGGGATTGTGGAATTGAATGTTGTAAACTAAAAGTAAATAAATTTTAAAAAAATAATTAAAAATAAGAGAGAGTAGGGATGATAGAGAGGACAATCTGTGGGAGAAGATGGGATAGAATGGGGATCAATTGTACATGTAGAGGGTTTTTTTAGCAAGGAAAAGGAGACTCTCTTCATGTGAGACAGGTCAACAAAAGGATAAATGGCAAAAAGCCATCTAAGTGATATGAAATGAGGAAGAGAAGGAGGAGGAGAGAGGAGAGCATTCTTGGCAAATGGTCTTGATTTTTTTCAGTGAAATATGAGGTGAGGTTCTCAGCTGAGGTGGTTACTCATTAAACATTTATTAAGCACCTACTACATGCTAGGCAGCTAAGTGGTACAGAGCCTGCAATACAAAAGATAGTCTCTGCCTTCAAGGAGCTCATAGTCTACTGGAGGAGACAACATACAAATAACTGTACAAACAAGCTTTAGACAGGATAAACTGGAGAGAATCATGAGAGGGAAGGCACTAGCATTAAGAAGGATTACCAGGGGATAAGCTAGGTGGCTCAGTGAATAGAGCACCAGCTCTGGAGTCAGGAGGACCTGAGTTTAAATCTAACCCCAGACATTTAATACAAAAACTAGGTGTGTGACCTTGGGCAAGTCACTTAACCCCAACTGCCCTACCTTTCCCCCCTCCAAAAAGAAAGAAAGAAAGAAAAAGGATTGCCAAAGGCTTTCTATAGAAGGTAAAATTGTATCTGAGACTTGAAGGAAGTTGGGAGGCAGAAGTAAGGAGAGCAAGAACATTCCAGACATAGGGGAAAAGTCAGAGTTGGGAGATGGAGTGTCTTGTTCAAAAAACAACCAAAAGACCAGTATCACTTACATGGAGGGATATAAGAGAGTGTAAGAAAATTGGAAAGGAGGAGGGGAGGCATGTCTGGCAAGTTGGATGCCAGAGGATTTTGGTTTGGATCCTGGAGGTGAAAGGGAACCATTGTAGTATAAGTAGGGAGTTGACACTGGAGTTTATTGAATGGGGTAGGCATAGGCAGAGTCAGGATGAAAAGGTTTGGAAAAACCACTGTGGTGACTGGGACAGTGAATCAGGGAGGTATAAAGGGATTGCTTTGCTGCAGCAAGAGCCCAGTTGAGATTGTTCAATATAAATTTGTAATGGAGCCAGCCAGAACAGTTCCATGATTTTCTCCAGCTTTGTTCAGAAGCACATAAGTAGGAGTAAAGGCAATAGATGGTTGAAGTGATCCAGGGCTTGGCAGAGCAAAACTGGTGCTATGGTAAGGGGACAGAGGCCTCAAGGGAAGAGGAACTGGTTCACCAAGGGCTCAAGATGGGGAAGAGAGGAGAATTCAGCCAGTGCAGGGGTGACAGCCTGGGAAAGAACATACCTACCTCCCAGCACTGTCATAATCACCCAGGTTTCTAGATTACAGTGATTCCTTGTTGACCTCAGGAAACTGTTCTGTAAATGCCAGGGACGGCTTTTTCACAGAAAAGCCTTGTACCTGTCAGTGGGTCAAAGGTCACATTCCAAAGAGGTTACCATCTGGCAGCCCCTACTCTGAACTGGTCAGATCATTGAGATTAGCATTAAGATTGGCAACACTGCCATGATCCAGAGAGAGTTGAAGGGATTTGAAAATCATGCTATAGAAATATCACTCAAAGGAATTGTAGAGCTAGGATCCATACAAAGGAGACTCTAAACAAACAAAAAAGCAAGTCAGAGCTAGCCAATAGGAAAATAGGCTTATCCTCCCTGCCCTCAGTATTGTGTGAGTGAAAGGGTATGCTGCACAATGGAAAAGTCTGGCAAGTTAGGTTGGCCCCAGATAATGACTGATGATACAAGATGCTGATATTGTCTTTACATAAAAAAACTAAAAACTTTCTCATTGTCTCATTTCTAACTCAAATTAGATAAATAGCTTCCTGAACTATGTCTTCCTTGCACAGGTCAAAATGCCCTTGAACACATATGCAAAATATGGGAGGTTTTCAGTCACAGAAAGGATGGTCAAACCTGGGGTAGTTTCCAGACTGGAACCAGTCCAGATGCATTTTGAGTGGGCAGAGATATTGGAGTAGGCTTGGGGGTTAGGAGGAATATTCCAACCTGTAGCCTCCTGGGATTAAGACAGGGACCTGGAATTATAGACCAATCTCCCTCATGAATATAGATGCAAAAATTCTAAATAAAATACTAGCAAAAAGACTACAGCAACTTATCTCAAGAATAATACACTTTGATCAGGTAGCATTTATCCCAGGAATGCAAGGATGGTTTAATATTAGGAAAACCATCAGTATAATTGATCATATCAACAATAAAATTAGCAGAAACCACATGATCATCTCAACAGATGCAGAAAAGGCTTTTGACAAAATACAACATCCATTCCTATTAAAAACATTAGAAAGTATAGGAATAAATGGAATCTTCCTTAAAATAACAGGTAGCATCTATTTAAAGCCATCAGCAAGTAGTATATGTAATGGGGAGAAGCTAGAAGCATTTCCCATAAGATCAGGGGTGAAACAAGGGTGTCCACTATCACCCCTTTTACTCAATCTGGTACTAGAAATGTTAGCAGTAGCAGTTAGAGAAGAAAAAGAAATCAAAGGAATCAAATTGGGCAAAGAAGAGACCAAGCTATCACTCTTTGCAGATGATATGATGATATACTTAGAGAATCCTAGAGAATCAAGTAAAAAACTACTTGAGACAATAAATAAATTTGGCAAAGTTGCAAGATATAAAATAAACCCACATATGTTCTGGACATTCCTATATATTTCCAATGAAATTCAACAGCAAGATAGAAAGAGAAATCCCATTTAAAGCTACTGTAGACATTATAAAACATTTGGGAATCTACCTGCCAAAACAAACCCAGGACCTATATGACCACAACTACAAAACACTTTTCACACAAATAGTCAGATCTAACTAATTGGAAAAATATCAATTGCTCATGGCTGGGTCGAGCTAATATAATAAAAATGACAATTTTACCTAAATTAAATTATATATTTAGTGCCATACCAATTAATTTACCAAAAAACTACTTTATAGAGCTAGAAAAAATAGTAACAAAATTCATTTGGAAGAATAAACGGTCCAGAATATCAAGGGAATTAATGAAAAGAAATGCTAGGGAAGGTGGACTAGCTATACCAGATTTCAATCTGTATTATAAAGCAGCAGTCATCAAAACTACTTGGTACTGGCTGCGGAGTAGAGGAATGCATCAATGGAATAGATTAGGCACACAAGATTCAGAAGTCAACGACTATAGTAATCTATTGTTTGATAAACCCCAAGGCCCTAGTTTTTGGGATAAGAACTCATTATTTGACAAAAACTGCTGGGAAAATGAATATAGTATGGCAGAAACTGGGCATAGACCATTATCAAACACCATATACCAAAATCAAGTCTAAATGGGTGCATGATCTAGGTATAATGGTTGATACTGTAAGCAGTCTCTGAAAACAAGGAGTAGTTTACCTATCAGACTAGTGGAGAGGGAAAGACTTTATGACTAAACAAGAATTAGAGAACATTATAAAATGTAAAATGGATAATTTTGACTACATGAAATTGAAAAGCTTAGCACCCACCCAGAAACACCTGGCCGTGTAACCTTGAGCAAGTTACTTAACCCCAATTGCTTAGGGGCAGCCAGGTGGGTCAGCGAGTAAGAGCACCGGCCCCAGTGTCAGGATGACCTGGAGATCAAATCCCGGGCTCAGACACTCAGCACCACACCCAGAAATAACAGGCTGTGTAACCTTGAGCAAGTTACTTAACCCCAATTGCTTAAAAAAAAAAAGAAATTGAAAAGCTTCTGTACAAACAAAGCCAATGTAACCAAGATTAAGAGGGAGGTGGGAAACTGGGAAAGAATCTTTACAACCTATGTCTCTGACAAAGGACTCATTTCTAAAAGATACAGAGAATTGAGTCAAATTTTATAAGAATACAAGTCATCCCCCAATCAATAGTGAGTTAGAGTATTTTTTCATATGGCTATCACTTTGATGACTTCATCTGAAATTAATCATATGTTTTAATCATTTATCAATTAAGGAATGGCTCTTATTATTATCAATTTGACTCAGTTCTCTATGTTTGAGAAATGAGGCCTTTATCAGAGAACTTGCTTCAAAATTTTAGTTATTATTTCAGTTATTATTGCTAACTATTTCTAGAGGGGATTTTTTTTTTGGCACAGTGGAATGCGCATTGGATTTAGTCAAAGGACTGAGTTCAGAGTCTCAGTCTTCGGGACACTGGGACTAAGTGTACCCTCATCACCCCCATCCCCAACTGTCAATCTACCCTTACACCTCACCATGATGCTTAGAAGCTCCCTCTGTTGTGGTTGTTCAGTCATTTTTCAGTCATGTCTGACTCTTTGTGACCCCAGTAGGGGTTTTCTTGGCAAAGATATTGCAGTGGTTTGCCATTTCCTTCTCCAGCTCATTTTACAGATAAGGAAACTGAGGCAAACAGGGTGAAGTGACTTGCCCAGGGTCACACTAGTGTCTGAGGCCAAATTTGAACCCAAGAAGGTGAGTGTTCCTGACTCCAGGCCTGACACTTTATTTACTGTGCCACCTAACTTCTTTTTATGTAATTGATCTTTATTGGAATATTTCTCCAACATGACCTTCCCTCTGTGCCCCACACCTCCATCCCCAGCCTTAGCTTCATAGATTTAGGGCTAAAAGAGATCTTGGATGCTGTTTAGTCCACCCCACTTGTTTTACAATTCAGGGAAAAGGTCAAAGGAAATGACTTGCTTAAGGTCACACTTAGGTAATAAATAGCAGAATTTGCCATGATCCCAGATCCTTTCCCTTCAAAGTAGGTGCTCTTTCCCCTGTTCCACATCCTCTGGTTCTGACAGGCTGACATCGACCAACACAACCATGCTCATGCCCCTCCTTCTGATTCCCTTCCCCTCCCAAACCCAAACATTTTCTTCACTAGTTCACTTAGCTTTTCACTACTCTTTTTAAAAAGAAAAAATCATTTCCCCCCAATTACATGTAAAAAAAAAAAAATATATATATATATATATTGCTTTTTGGAGGGGGAAGGCAGGGCAATTGGGGTTAAGTGACTTACCCAAGGTCACACAGCTAAGTGTTCAGAGTTCAAGGCCAGATTTGAATTCAGGTCCTCCTGACTTCAGGGTTGGTGCTCTATTCACTGCACCACTTAGCTGCCCCTAAAAGTAATTTTTAACATTTGGGTTTTTTTTTTTAAGTTTTGAGTTCCAAATTCTATCCTTCCCTCCCTCCCCTCTCCCCTTCCTGAGAGAGTAAACAATCTGATATAGATTATGCATGTGCAATCATGTGAAAACATTTCCATCTTAGACATTTTGTCTTACTCCTCTTTAACCCCTTCCT
This sequence comes from Petaurus breviceps papuanus, assembly GCF_028583685.1. Taxonomy (NCBI): domain Eukaryota; kingdom Metazoa; phylum Chordata; class Mammalia; order Diprotodontia; family Petauridae; genus Petaurus; species Petaurus breviceps. The sequence continues at coordinate 3,909,032 of NW_027187282.1, read as the reverse complement.
TACAAGTGTGCTCTCTGCCCACAACCCTGTATTAAAACTGCTTTCTCTAATAGCCTCTCTGCTAGTCACCAAACCTCCTCACTTCTGCTGAGCACTCTTTCTCATGGATACTCTTCTACCTTGGGTGTTTTGAAGAACACTACCTTCTCTTCCCTCCTTTTCTGTTCTCTGACAACCTTTCTCATCATTCCTTAAATATAGGCATTCTCCACCCCCCATCTCCCCACTTCAGATCAAAAATACCAGTTTTTCCTCTGCCTTTTCCATGACCCACACTAGAGGGCATGCATGCTCAGGATCCCTTCAATTCCCTATTTGTTGGATGATCTATCTTACTGATTGTGGAAAAAAAGTGGAATTCAAAGGTCATGGTTTAGGGAAGTGGTCCAGATTTTATACATACACACACACATACATATACATACACATATTCACAAAATATACAATACAGTATACATACAGGAACACACACATACATACAATATAATATACATAACCACACACATTTAACATATACTCAACATACATACATGCATACATTCATACATACATACATACATACATTTCTACTTATGCCAGGCACTTTTTTTCCTCTCACTTAATAGTATTTTATTTTTCCAATTACATGTAAAGATAATTTTTAACATTCACTTTTATAAGATTCTGAGTTCCAAATTTTTTTCTCCCTCCCTCCCCTACCCCCTCCCCAAGATAGCATGTGATTTGATATGGGTTATACATGTACAACCATATTAAACATATTTCCACATTACTTATGTTGTGAAAGAAGAATCAGAACAAAGGAGAAAAGCCACAAGAAAGAAAAACAAAAGAAAAAACAGAATGCTTTGATCTTCATGCCAATTCCACAGTTCTTTGGATGTGGACATCATTTTCTATCATGAGTCTTTTGGAGTTGTCTTAGATCATTGCAGTAATGAGAAGAGCTAAGTCTATCAGTTAGTCATCGCACAATGTTGCTATTGCTGTGTACAATGTTCTCCTGGTTCTGCTTACTTCACTCAGCATCAGTTCATATGTCTTTCCAGGTCTTTCTAAAGTCTGCCTGCTCATCACTTCTTTTTTTTTTCTTTTTGGAGGGCAATTGGGGTTAAGTAACTTGCCCAAGGTTACACGGCTAGTTTTTTTTTGTGTGGGTATTAAGTGTCTGAGGCTGGAATTGAACTCAGGTCCTCTTGACTCCAGGGCCAGCGCTTTACTCACTGCGCCACCTAGCCGCCCCTCATCATTTCTTATAGAACAATAGTATTCTATTACATACATATACCACAACTTGTCCGGCCATTTCTCAATTGATGGGCATCCCCTCAATTTCCAATTCTTTGCTACCACCACCACACACATGAAAAAAAAAACTGCTTATAAATATTTTTGTGCACATGGGTCCTTTTCCCATTTGTATGATCTCTTTGGGATACAGACCTAGTAATTGGTATTGCTGGATCAAAGAGTATGTACAGTTTTATAGCCCTTTGGGCATAGTTCCAAATTGCTCTCCAGAATGGTTGGATCAGTTCACAACTCCACCAACAATGCATTAACTGTTCCAATTTTCTCACATCTTCTCCAAACTTTATTATTTTCCTTCTCTAACATATTACCCAATCTGATAAGTGGGAGGTGGTACATCAGAGTCGTTTTAATTTGCACTTCTCTCATCAATAGTGATTTAGAGTATTTTTTCATATGTCTATAGATAGTTTTAATTTCTTCCTCTGAAAACTGCCTGTTCATATCCTTTGACCATTTATCAATTGGAGAATGACTTGTATTCTTACAAATTTGACTCAGTTCTCTATATATTTTAGAAATAAGGCCTTTATCAGCACTGACTGTAAATATTGTTTTCCAGCTTTCTGCTTTCCTTCTAATCTTGATTGCAATGGCTTTTTTTGTGCAAACCCTTTTTAATTTAATTTAATTTAGATTAAAATCATCCATTTTGCATTTCATAATGCTCTATATCTCTTGTTTGTCATAGAAGCTGGAGTCTTTGGATTTATCACACAGTAGATTACTGTAGTCATTGACTACTGTGTCTTGCATGTCTAACCTATTTCACTGATCCACCACTCTATTTCTTAGCCAGTTTTGATGATTGCTGCTTTATAATAGTTTTAGATCTGGTACAGGTAGGCCACTTACCTTTGCATTTCTTTTTAATAATTCCCTTGATATTCTGAATCTTCTATCCTTCCAGATGAATTTTATTATTTTTTTTCTAGCTCTATAATTGTTGGTAGTTTGATTGGTATGGTCTGAATAAGTAATTTAGATAGAATTGTCATTTTTATTATATTAGCTTGACCTACCCATAAGCAACTGATACTTTATTTATTTAGATCTATTTGTGTGAAGCATTTTGTAATTGTGTTCATATAGTTCCTGGGTTTGTCTTGGTAGGTAGAATCCCAAATATTTTTATATTGTCTACAGATATTTTAAATGGAATTACTCTATTTTTTGCTGCTGGACTTCATTAGTAATATATAGAAATGCTGATGATTTCTGTGGGTTTACTTTATATCCTGCAAGTATACCATCAAGTCATCTGCAAAGAGTGATAGCTTTGTTTCCTCATTGCCTATTCTAATTCCTTTTTCTTCTCTAATTTGTAAAGCTAACATTTCTAGTATTGCATAACAGTGGCGATAATGGACATCCTTGTTTCACCCCTGATCTTTTTGGGAAAACTTCTAGCTTATCCCTATTACATATAATGCTTGTTGATGGTTTTAGATAGATGCTACTTATTTTAAGGAAAACTTCATTTATTCCTATGCTCTCTAGTGTTTTTAATAGGAATGTATGCTGTACTTTGTCAAAAAGCTTTTTCTGCATCTTTTGAAATAATCACATGATTTCTGTTAGTTTTGTTATTGATGTGGTCAATTAGGCTGATAGTTTTCCTAATATTGAACCAGCCCTGCCTTCTTGGTATAAATCCCACCTGATCATAGTGCATTATCCTTGTGACAAGTTGCTGTAATCTCTTTGCTAATATTTTAATATTTTTGCATCAATATTCATTAGGGAAATTTGGTCTGTAATTGTTTCTCTGTTTTGTCTCTTCCAGAACCATGCTTATATCATAAAAAGAATTTGGTACAACTTCTTCATCTATTTTTCCAAATAGTTTAGAGAGTATTGGAATTAATTGTTCTTTAAACATTTGGTAGAATTCATTTATAAATCAATCTGGCCCTGGTGATTTTTTTTCTTAGGGAGTTCTTTGAAGCCTTGATCAATTTCTTTTTCTGACATGGGTTAATCTGTTAATCTGGGCAATTTATATTTTTGTAAATATTTTTTGCAATTTTAGTAAATTTTACAAATTTTTGTAAATATTCATCCATTTTATGTAGATTGTCAGATTTATTGGGGGAAATAACTCCTAATTATTGTTTTAATTTCCTCTTCACTGGTGAATTCACCCTTTTCATTTTTGATACTAGTAATTTGGTTTTCTTCTTTCTTTTTTCAAAATCACATTAACCAAAGGTTTATCTATTTTACTGGTCTTTTCATGGAATCAGCTCTTAGTTTTATTTGTTCAGTAGTTTTCTTAATTTCAATTTTATTAATCTCTCCTTTGATTTTCAGAATTATTAATTTGGCATTTAGTTGGGGATTTTAAATTTATTTTTTTTCTAGCTTTTTTAATTGCATGCCCAATTCATTGATCTCCTTTCTCTATTCATGTGAGCATTTAGAGAGATAAAATTTCCCCTAAGAACTGCTTTGGCCACATCCCATAAGTTTTAGTATGTTGTCTCATTACTTTCATTATCTTTGATGAAGTTGTTGTTTCTGATTTGTTGTCTGACCCACTCATTCTTTAGGACTAGATTAGTTTCCAATTGATTTTAGTCTGTCTTTCCATGGTCCTTTATTATGTGTAATTTTCATTGCATCATGATCCCAAAAGGATGCATTTAGTATTTCTGCATTGGATGCTGAGTATTTTATGACCCAGTAGATGGTCAGTTTTTGTGTAGGTGCCATGTACCACTGAGAAAAAGGTATATTCCTTTCTATCCCCACTCAATTTTCTCCAGAGATTTTCTAAAATTCTATTCATCATCTTAACTTCTTTTTTGTTTATTTTGTGGTTAGATTTACCTAGTTCTGAGGTTGAGGTCCCCACACTAGTATAATTCTGTGATCTATTTCTTCCAGTAATTCACTTAACCTCCTCTAAGAATTTGGATGCTATACCACTTGGTGCATATGTTTAGTACTGATATTACTTTGTCATCTATGGTACCTTTTAGTAAGATGCAATTTCCTTCCTTATCTCTTTTAATTAGATCTACTTTTGCTTTGTCTGAGATCAGGATTGCTACCCCTGCTTTTTTAATTTCAGCTGAAGCATAATATATTCTGCTCCAGCCCTTTACCTTTACTTTGTGTGTCTCTGCTTCAAATGTGTTTCTTGTAAACAACATATTGTAAGATTATGTTTTTTAATCACTCTACTATCTGCTTCCCTTTTGTGGAAGAGTTCATCCCACTCACATTCACAGTTATGATAACTGTGTCTTTCTCTCCATTCTATTTTCTCCCATTTATACTTTTCTCTCTCCTTTCACCCTTTCCCCCTTCACCAGTGCTGTTTATGACCACTGCCTTCCTCAATCTGCCCTCCCTTCAATGTTTTCAATCCCCTCTCCCTTTTCTTTCCCCTACTTCTTCCCTCCCTTCTATCCACCACCTCTCTTTTCTTTTCCCTTTCTTCTCCTACTTCCCTATAAAGATTAGGTTTCGATAACCAAGTAAATGTGTATGTTATTCCCTCTTTGAGCCAAATCTAATGAGTAACGTTCAAATAATGCTCACACTGCCCTCCTCCCCAGCTTCTTTTCCTCTACTGAAACAGGTCTTTGTGCCTTTTCATGTGATATAATTTACCCTATTAGGTCTCCCCTTTTCCTCTTCTCCCAGTACAATCTTTTTTTTTCCATTCCTTAATTCATTATATCATCACATCAAAGTTTATACCCACACTCTCTATGTATACCACTTCTAAATGTTGTAACAGAGTTCTTAAGAGTTACAAGCATCATCTTCTTGTGTAGGGATGTATACAGTTTAACCTTATTGAATAACATGTTTTGTTCTTTCCAGTGTTCTTTTTATGCTTCTCCTGAGTCTTGTATTTGAAAATTGAATTCTCTGTTCTGATGGGCTTTTTTTTCCATCAGAAATGACTGAAAATCCCCTTATTTCACTGAAAGTCCATCCCTCCCCCACAAAGAATATGCTCAATTTTGCTGGGTAGGTGATTCTTGATTATAATCCAAGCTCCTTTGCCATCCAGAATATCATATTCCGAGCCCTCTAATCCTCTAATGTAGTGAAGTGCCCACCAGAAATTATACACTAGAGCCCCCTTAAACCTGCTAGATGGGACCCCTACTGAGTTCCTTGAAAACCACCTAATAGGCTCCAATAGTAAAGAAATATTTCACCTGTGTTGCTAAAAACATGCCACAGATTCCCATGGATTCAGGTCTGTTTCGCTTCAGTAGAAATAATACTAAGGCTTTGTTTCAATAAGAATAATACTGAGAAAGCTTCACTTCAATGGAAACAATGCTAACCCCTTAGAAACATGTTCTGTTGCCAGCAATCACATTGTCTATAAAATTGTGTCTAACAGAAAGCTCGAGGCTGTCTTTCAGTCTGAGAGGCAGCCTCGGCCAGTTAATAAACACTCCTATCAAATCATAATTGGCCTAGCTGTCTTGTTATATCTCGGTGTCCATTACAGATGGAGGTTCCACCAAGATAGCCTTTGGCTCTGTTTTGACAGCTGGATCAGGCTCCCTGGAGGGCCAGGAGAGCAGTCTGACCTAGGGGAGGCCACTGAGTGAATTCCTCGGCCCCAGGCTCGCATTGCTTCCCTGAGCGGACCGGAACCTGAGTCCTATCCAAATTCTTTCAATTCGATCCAAGAGTGTTCTGTTTGGTGAGTACTCAGTCTGTGAAAGTGCCTAGGGGATGATCACGAGAACTCTTTCCCTCGGCCCCAGGTAAAGGTAGGAGGCTAGCTGGACGCGGCGGTATGGCCCCTACAGGCCTCCAAGGTCAGGACGCTGACGGAGTGCCCGGTTTCTGTTTTTTTTTTTCTCTTTTCCCTCTCTTCTGAATTTTGTGTTTGCTGTTAAAGTGTTACTGTATCTTAAACTGTCTATTTGTTTGTGGATTGTTGCTAGATGTCACTGTCTGTGTGTTGTGTTGTTTTGTGTATATCCTGTTTCTGAGATACTGGCAGGTAGAAAAGAGGAGACTTTCTTCCTTTTGCCCTGCTGCAGTTTATTTTTGTATAATCTGTCTGTATGTGTAAAGAAATTTTTAAATCTACCACTCTGTAAGCCAAATGCACCCAAGCAGCCAAAAGAATTCTGTACCTGAGCTAGAAAGATTAATAATCTCTTAAAGAAAGGCTGCTGGCAGAAAAACCACTTCTCCTTCTACTACTTGAACTCCAGCCAAAATTCTCGAAGTAGAAAGACAAATGGACAGAAAGAGAATGGGAAATTTCTCCCCAAAAATCTGTCTAAGGGAAAAGGGGTCACTTCAATGATCAAAGAGAAGTAGGTTTTCAAGCTGCACTTTGAAATAGCACTAATACTTAACCCTTTCCTGGGTCACAGAAAGAGAACTGTGCAACATCATTGGGAATATAGATCCAGGTAATTGAATTCATTCTGATTCTATTTAGCACTACAAAAACTGAAGTTTAAGGTCACCAGCTGGGTTATTCAATTGTTTTTATTTCAAAGTTCAAAATTAAGACCATGATTGTTACTGGTAAACAGCTGTATTATATATGTAGTACAAGAAACAGTTTCTTTTGAGTAGATCTGAAATTTTAAAGGAATGAACACCTAAGACAAGTTTATTTGAGCAAAAGGTCAAAAAGAGAAATCCACTAAGATTCTCTTCCCTGTGGTCCCAGTTCTTCTCAGCTAGGGCCGCGGAGCCCTCCCCTGTAAATCAGCTCTGACAGAGCTGAGGAGACTGTAAGAGGTCTGAACCATTAAGATTTTTTTCTCCCTGTTGTCCTGGCTATAACTGAGCTAGGGCTGCAGTGAAGTTAATTTGAGTAAACTTCCTCCAAAAAGAAAAAGGGGGGAAGGCACAGTAGCTACATCGGAGCTACACGGGCTTGTCATCTGCCTACCTGAAAGGTTAAATCCCTGGAATAGAATATTTTTTTCTCTGAATGACATGGGAAAAGTTAGACAAGGAAAAAGAAGCTTGTGAAACAAAGGTACAAATACAAGTTAATCATTATCCCATATACTAAGCCTGGGATACATCTGAGCTACTAAAGTGTGTGTTACATTTGAGCTATTCAGCCTAAATAGTTTAGTGAAAGGGTACTTGATCTAGCTCCCATCAGCAAGTTTTAGATCCCCAGGTACCCTGAAGTCCACCTCTCTAAGTAAGCAGAGCCTGAAGTTTCTACTTCAAGTTCCCCAAACCTTCTCCTCAATGCTCCAGGCAAATCGACCACCCCATAACCAAGGTCTGCTACAGCTAAGCATTCATAGAGGTTTATTTGATAAAACATAAGCTGATAATGTGCTTTGAGTGTGATGAGTTTGGAAAAAAATGGAGAGTTTCCCCCTGAAATATAGAGTTCACTCTGTATCATGAAGCCCCAACTTCAGTACCATCTAAGAGATCTCTCCCTTGCTGCAAATAATCACTTTGCTTGTTCCAGTGCCAAGGAATTAAAGAAGGTTGCTAAGGATTTAGATTATTCTGACCAGAAACCCTGTCTGATCCAAAGATCCAAGGACTTTACTGACAATTATACATCTCAAGCAACTGAGGGAATTGAGAGGATTAGATTAGTCTGTTCTTAACTGGCCCTTTACTGATTAATCAGTTATTGTTTCCATGTTCCTTTGATTGAATACAGACAATTGAAGGGAATGGAACACCAAATTTTCTGATTTTAGGCTATTGCATTTGTTCACTTTCCCTTTCCCAACTTGGAAAGCTCCAAATTTTTCCTCCAATTAGAAATCAGATTGCCTAATTTTGTAGCCTGGGTAAATTTTTTTTGTTGTTGTTTGGAGGGGCAATTGGGGTTAAGTGACTTGCCCAGGGTCACATGGCCAGTTTTTGTGTTAATTGCCTGAGGCTAGATTTGAATTCAGGTCGTCCTGACTCCAGGGCTGGTGTTCTATTCACTGTGCCACCTAGCCACCCCAGCCTGGTTAATTTTTCTTTTGATTAATTGGTCTTATTTGATGGTTTTTAATGCATCAAAGTGTGTCTCCCCCTGTATCTGGGGAGCAAAATTGAGGAAGGCCTGGAAAATATTTGTTATGTAATTGGTGTGCATTGTTTAATAAAGCGATATGCTTGGAAGCTTAAAAAAAAAAAACTTGTCAGTGAGAAACAGTGTGTTCTGAACCCTGCACTGACTGGTTGTGTGACCTAGAATAAATCATTTAGCCCTGAGTCTTAATTCATCTATAAAGTGGGAAGATGAGAAAAAGAAAGGAGAAAATGAGGTCAGAAGTCAACTAGCCTCTTCGTTTGGTAAGATCAATCATTCTTATATGTAATTTGAAAAGGCAATTAATGTAATGTCATCTTGTAGTTTATATTATTGTTGTATTTCTACACTGTATATTGTAAAACCTGAGGGAGGAGAAAATTTTGTAAGACCAGTAGTGTTACTTTAAATATCTGCTATTCCAAAAAAAAAACTTGTAAAACTGTTAACTAAGCTATTTTGGGCTAATGTTTTAATGTTAAAACCTAAAATTGTTTATTGATTATTGTATGAAAATTTGTTTGACTAGTTCTACCCATTCAGAGCAGTCTCTCCTGCTTACAATTCATATAAATTTTCCTTATGTTGTAAAACTGTTAAATTCTCTAGAAATTATTTCCAGGCAAGGTCATTCAGCCTGAGAAAGGAAGTTTTAAATGAACCTAACTTGCTAAGAAGTTGCAAAGATCAAAAAGCATTTTTATAAATTGGCTTTTATATTTTAGAAGGAAAAGGAATTCCTTACATTATAAGATCTGATATTTTTATTGTTTATCACAGCCCCATGAGAATAGAAATAATTATAACTGGCTCTAAGCTGTGATTGGTGAGGCTTGTTGTTTAAGGTAAAAAGCACTTGGAACTATAACTAAAATTTATTTTGAGTCTGAATTTGGGTATAGTTGTCTGCATTAAATCAGCGTCTGAGAGGAAATGCCACTAGCTACTCAGAGGAATGTGATCCTATGCTGTCAACAGGTGGAAGTCTACATTTGGTAACAGCCAAAGGGACAATCTTAGCCTCTGACTGGGATGGGATCCCTCCTGGCTCAGTTTACCCATGAGGTTCCTTTGAAAAGGAATGTTTCCCACCTATTTCTGAGTCTAGCTATGAGATGGAACAGATGCTGCATGAGATGGAATATCTGTAACTGTACCTGAATTTGCACAGAGCCAAGGACGTTTTCTCCTGGCATATTTGGAATGTCACATGTCCCTGCCTTTTTCCTTCTGTAACAGGTTTCTCTGCTCAGAGCAAGTGATCAGCAACATATGAGCTTTTTTAATGTTAGCTTATTGGAAAATCAAATATTTTTTTTCATCTAGAATTAGAATGTGTATAGAAAGTTTATGCAAACTGCTTAAGATCATTTAAAAGTTTTCAATTAACTTCCTTCACAAAGGTTTAGTGATCATTGAAACTGTTTTGAAGAAGGAAAATACCTTTAGAAGGAATTTTTAAAATCTCTAGTGTGATTCTAAGAGACCCACTAAAACCTCCATTTGCAAGACATGTTTCTTGCTAAATTGATGTAACAAATTGTAAAGCAGAAAATAACTTGCTGTTTTAATCTGAATTTGTAGTTATTCTATCATCTAAGCAAATGTTAATATCTGTAGCTGAATACATATGTGTAAAATTCACTTCTCTTTTTGAGATTCTGTTCAGCACCCCACCTCCTATTGTATTTCGGGTGTTGAATACTGTTATGTATGAATGTTAATGATTTACTTCTCAGTCCCTCCAGGCTCCTTGAGACATCCAAAATGCAGTTCGGGCAGTGCACCAGGCCCCTCCTCATTCTCCACCCCAAGATCCTGCACACTCAGTGAATATCGGAGATTGAGTGCCCACCCGCAAACTACCCCGAGACTCCTCACTTGAGCCCTGTTGGACTGGCCCATACCAGGTTATACTGACTACCCCATCTGCTGTTAAAGTGACCGGAAGGAAAGCCTGGATTCACGGCTCCCACGTCAGTGACGACTCCTCCCAGCTCTCCAGACCTGTGAGTGGCAGAACCCACCAGTGACTTACAACTGAAAATCAAGAGATTGTTGTGATGTTCCTGCTTCTAGCACTCTTGCCTTTCATTGGTCCTAACCCCTATACTCTCACTTTGTACTCTTGAACTCTTACTAAGACAATTGATGGGACTCTAATTTCAAAAATGTGACTCATGGCCAGCCCACCCTTTGCTTTGATCTCTGTACCCTGCTTAGCCCCAGATTTATGTTTTTTCCCTACACAGGCATGTATTTTGTGGGGACCGAAGGTGCTGCTTGTGGAGCAGAAAAACAGCCTTTGGTCAACCCAGTCATATGTCTGCCCTGAGGATGGGTCTCCCAATTGTGGGGGGACCAGGAAATATCACTCTGTCAATTGGGATTGTATAACCATTGCTGACCGGGTCTCCGGTGGCAACTGTGACCACCACATTTCATTTCATTGTAATACCCTTAAGTCATGTAACCCAGTTGTCATCAGGATTTTAAATTGGACTAAACAAACTTGGAAAACGGGGAGGACCTGGGGAATTAAATTTTATGTTGTAGGAAGGGACCCTGGAGCCTTGTTTACTATTCAAAGCACTCCAGTACCAAGGGATCTCATTCCCATTGGTCCCAACCCAGTTCTTAACCCACCTCTGGAAGTTGATCAAACTCTGCATGGGCCCCTTAACCCACACTCTACCATAACCCCTGCAGGTTCAGGGATTACTTTGGCAAACCCCAGGCTACATGCCCACTCTTATACTTTTCATGTTCTTCATACTGTCTCTTTCCTAAATTCCTTGGATCCCAGCCTAACTTCTGACTGATGGTTTTGTTTGAACCCTGTCCCCCCGCCTTATTTTGTTGGGCTAGGTTTAAATTCATCAAAGGGTTCAACTGATCATGAAATTCAGTATTGGAAGCCCACACTCACCGACACCGATCTCCCTGCCCGCTGTAACCTTGGCTCCCCCAAAGCTTATGTTAGGAGATGTGCAAGGACAAGCCTGGTGTGTTAAATCTAGGGGCTACACCCTCCAGCAGTCACCCTATAAAAACCTTTGTGCTTCTGTGGTCGAAGTTTTTTCCCAAACAGGAATTTTCACCAAATGTTTTCTTAGCCCCTAAAAATGCTTGGTTTGCCTGTACCTTAGGCTTAACTGATTGTGTAAAGGACCGCCTCCTTGCTGGTAACTCCCCCGAATTCTGCATTTTAGTTCATGTCCTTCAATAGATATACATTTATTCAGGAGAAGGGGCTCATGAACATTTTGGGCTACAAGCCCGCTATAAAAGAACAGTCCCCATTTTAGTCCCTATCTTAGTTGGTCTAGGCATAGCAGGTTCAGCAGCAGTGGGAACCATGGCCCTAGTACAAGAAAATAGTCATTTTGAAGCCCTCACCTCCCAACTCTACACAGATATCCGAGACTTGGAGAGCCAAATCTCCTACTTGGAGACCGCCCTAGATTCCCTGGACGAAGTGGTTCTCCAAAACCCCTGAGGTTTAGACCTCCTGTTTCTCAAGCAAGGTGGCCTTTGTATGGCCCTTGGAGAAATCTGTTGTTTTTATGTCAACCACTCCAGGGTGCTTCAGGAATCTTTGGCTACTGTACGTCAACGTTTGGCTGACAGAGAGGCTCATCATAAACAATCTTATGTCTTGGTACCAATCTTTTTTTCAACTGGTCCCCCTGGCTCACATCACTTGTAACTTCCCTTGTAGGACCATTTGCTTTGTTGTCACTGGGGTTGCTATTGACCCTCTGCCTTATTAACTGCCTAACTACATATGTTAGACAAAGGATTCAAGCTGTTAAGCTGTTTGCCCTTCGCACTGCCTATGTCCCTATATAGGTTCCCCTGGACTCAGATGAGTCCGGGATACAACTATTAACCAGTAAAAAGGGGGGGGTGAAGTGCCCACCAGAAATCATACACTAGAGCCCCCTTAAACCTGCTAGATGGGACCCCTACTGGGTTCCTTGGAAACCACCTAATAGGCTCCAATAGTAAAGAAATGTTTCACCTGTGTTGCTAAAAACATGCCACAGATTCCCACGGATTCAGGTCTGTTTCGCTTCAGTAGAAATAATACTAAGGCTTTGTTTCAGTAAGAATAATACTGAGAAAGCTTCACTTCAATGGAAACAATGCTAACCCCTTAGAAACATGTTCTGTTGCTAGCAATCACATTGTCTATAAAATTATGTCTAACAGAAAGCTCGAGGCTGTCTTTCAGTCTGAGAGGCAGTCCTGGCCAGTTAATAAACACTCCTATCAAATCATAATTGGCCTAGCTGTCTTGTTATATCTCGGTGTCCATTACAGTAGAAGCTGCTAAGTCTTGCACAATCCTGACTGTGGTTCTACAATATTTAAATTGTTTCTTTCTGGCTACTTGCAGTATGTTCTCCTTAACCTGATAATTCTGTAATTTGGTTAGGATATTCCTTGGAGTTTTCATTTTGGGATCCTTTTAGGAGGTGATTGGTGGATTCTTTCAATTTCTATTTTTACCCTATGCTTCTAGGATATTAGGGCAGTTTTCCTTGATAATTTCTTAAAAGATGCTATCCAGGCTCCTCCCCCCTCTCCCCCACCATGGCTTTCAGGTTGTCCAATAATTCTTAAATTATCTCTCTTGGATCTATTTTCCAGGTCAGTTGTTTTTCCAATGAGTTATTTTACATTTTCTTCTACTTTTTTATTCTTTTGATTTTGTTTGACTCTTGATGTCTCATAGAGTCATTAACTTCTACTTGCCCAATTCTACTTCTTAAGGAATTATTTTCTTCAGTTAGCTTTTTCCATTTGGCCAATTCTACTTTTTAAAGAATTGTTTTCCTTTTGTGTGTGTGTGTGTTTTTTTTGCTTTTTGGAGGGCAATTGGGGTGAAATAACTTGCCCAAGGTCACATGGCTAGTTTTTGTGTAAAGTGTCTGAGGCCAGATTTGAACTCAGGTCATTCTGACTCCAGGGCCAGTGCTCTATTCGCTGGGCCACCTAGCTGCACCAACTGTATTTTTTTTTTAAGGAATTGTTTTCTTTAGTCAATTTTTGTCCTTCCTTTTTCAAGTTGTTGACTCTCTTACGTACCTCTCATTTCTTTTTCCAAATTTTCTTCTACCTCTTATTTGACTTTTAAAATCCTTCTTGACTTCTTCCAAGTTTTTTTGGGTTCAAACCAATTCACACTACTCATTGAGGGTTCAGATGCAGGTTCTCTTCTGAGTTTGTTTTGATCTTCCCTGTCACCATAGAAATTTCTTACAGCCAATGTTTGTTTTTGCTTCTGGCTCATTTTTTTTTTTTGATAGGCCAAACTTTTAAAACTGAGTGCTCCTGCTGTAGCACAGGGGGCACAGTTCTAAGCTTCTTGTTATGGGGGCAAAGGGCCTGGTCACTGGCTTTATGCACTGCGGCCTCAGGTGCTGACAGCTGGAGGCTGTGGGGGTCTGGCAGCTTACTTGGTGCTGAGCTGCAACCCTACTAGTGGTATCTGGTGTGTGCTGAGGCCAGGTGGTGTCTTTCTGCATTTCCCTGGGACTACTCTGAAGCACAGGGAAGTCTGAAGCCTGGAGGATGCCTGTTTGCCCTGGGCTGCGTGTTTGCCTGTTCCACCACAAAGAGGCTCATGCTTTGCTGAGATGTGGCTTGCTGGGATGCTTACTGTCCTGAAACATGTTCCCTGTTGACCCAAGATGGACCTTTCTTGCCAATCATCCAAGTTTCCTGGGCTAAAAGACTGCTCCACCCTATCTTTCCATGGGCTCTGCTGTTTCAGGATCTGTTCTTGGGTGCTATTTTATGGTTGTTCAGAGGTGAATATGGGAAAGCAACAGTGATTTACTGTTCACTATCTTTGCTCTTAGTCTTTTGATGTATTTTTTAAAATTTTATTTTATTTTCATTCTAAATTGCCTTCTTTCCCCCCACACTGAGAAAAACAAAACCATTACAAATATGTATATTAGTACAAAACAAAATCTCACATTAGTCAATGGAAGGAAGGAAGGAAAAACAAGAAAAAGAAAAGATGCTTTGATATGTCCTCTGAGTCCATCATTTCTATCTGGAGGTGGGAAACATTTTTCATCCTGGGTCCTTTGGAGTTGTGGTGGATCATTGTATTGATCAGAGTAGCTAGTCTTTTACAGTGGATCATCATGACAATACTGTTACTGTGTACTCCTGGTTCACTCTACATCAATTCATAGAGGTCCTCCCAGGTTTCTCTGAAAATCATTCCCTTCATCATTTCTTACAGCCTAAGTACTAACTCCATCACAATCATATACTCTAATTTGTTCAGTCACCCTCCAATTAATGGGCACAGTTTCCAATTCTTTGTCACCACAAAAAGAAATGCTGTAAAGATTTCTCTACATATGGGTCCTTTTCTTCTTTCTTTCATCTATTTGTAGTACTGCTGGGTTAGAGGGTATGCACAGATGCTGGCTTTTGATACTTCATTTCCTCCCAGTTCAGTCTTGCAAGGAGAGGAGCAATGGGGATGTGGAGGTCACAGGACAGAAGTGGTCAACACAGGAGTAGATCAGCATGTCATGGGAACCTCAAACACTCCAAAAAGTGGAAACCAGTTGACAGTATGGATTGAAACTCAAAGGATGGAAGACTTCATTTGATCTCCAGTGGCCACAGGATATGGGTCAGAATCAAGAAGCCCGGTAGACAGGCACATGTGGATGACCCCTTAGAGATGTGGCCTGTCTCCTCTCCCCCTACCAAACACTCACAGGTGAGTCCAGAACTTGCGAAGCCACCAGGGCCAACTTGCTTCTGAAGATAGTTCTTGTTGTTTGCCTGAGGTCAGGGATCTGGCAGGGCAAACTGAGCAGTGGGCCTCTTCACTGCTACTGGGGAGCTGCATGTAGATGTACAACACCTGGACCCTGGCCTTACCCTGATGTCACCCCATGTCCTTCAGTCGGGGTTAGCTGTAGGATACAAGTTGTAGAAGACACACCTTGGGGAGTCCAAGCCTAATGAGGAGAGTCAGCTGGACTAGGATGAGCTCTACTGGGCTGCCTGGGCTAAACCTAGAGAACTAGGTAGGCCAAGGGGGTGAGGTAGGATTGGGAACAACAGCCTCAGCCCTGCACCATTCAAGTCTCCAAGGGTTATGCCAAGCCAAATAGTCCTCTTCCCCACCCCTTCATTGTCCTACCCTGAGCCCCAATGCCTCAGGCCCAATAGAGGCAGCCCTCTCCTTCCTCCCAGTTTTAGGAGGGACCTGGGGCAGATCCCTTTTCCCACAATATCATGCTGTACTGCTCTTTCCTCTTTTCCCAAATTAGATGGAAAACTGTGAGCACAGGCGCTATGATTTTGGATCATTGGGTTCTAGCTTTCCATTCAAGCCTTTCTCTGTTGCCTCTTCCTATCACCTCCATTAGGGCAATAATGGTTTCTGATTTTGTGTGTCTGGACTGGCATGTCAGATCTGTGTGATCTTGCACATGTCACTGAACTTCTGTCTGCCTCAGTTTCCTCAGGTGTAAAATGGGGATTATAAAAGTACCTATCCCCCAAGGTTGTTATGAGGATCCAATGACATCTTTATAAAGCACTCTGCAAATCTTCAGGTGCTAAAGACTAGCTGCTATTATGATTCTCCTCAGGGCCTAGCATATGGCCCACTCAATAAATGAGCTTTGCATGAATAGAGGTGAATCAGGGTTACTGGAGATTATTGCAGGCTCTGGCAGCTCCTGGGCCTTGTCTCTTCCACAGATTAGCTTCAGTCAGCTAGGAGGAGCCCGTTTGGTCAGGGACAATAACATTTTAGGTGACAAATCATTGACCTTGTGGAGGGACACTCAAAGGGAGGTAGGGGTCAGGCAGATGTTAAGCTACATCCAAGTAATCACTGGTCCTTAACGCAGAGAACAAAAACCCAAAAGCTTCTAGTAGAGGTGCATAATAAAGATTTAATTGAATTAACTGGAAACCAAAGTTTGAAAATCTAGGCTCTCTCTCCCTAGTAGGAGAGGCCCTGAGGACTCCTTTACCCCCACCTCCCCTCACTCAGAGCTAACTGCTCTCTAAGGTTGCCTCATAGGTCTAGGGTAGATTTTCTTTGATTCAGGAAGCTGCTGAGGAACACCCACAAGGTGAAGCCTCACAGTGGCAATGAGTAACCCTGAGCTTCACCACCGTCCCATCACCCAAGCACCCTTTTGTACACAAGTGGGAGTGAGAGAAAACATATATAGGAAGGGCCCCACCTTGAGATAAGGACAGGGGATGGCTAAATAGGAACATGACTGGCCCCAAGCCCTGAGGCTCTGAGAAAAAGAGAGGCTACTACCACAGAGGGCAGCTGCTCTCATAATCACCAGGCTTAAGGAAGAAAGGTGTCCCTTCCTCTAAGGTTTTCGGATCCTTGGCTGCCCTTTCACAGGTGGCTTTTATTCATGTTGGGAACAGGGAGAAAAAACTTGGAGAAAAAAGCCCATGATTCTGTGCTCAAAAGGAAGCAGCCCTGAAAGCAAGGGGCCAAGGATGCCTGGGATGCAGAGTCTGATGGTGACATCATAAGGTCAGTAGTCATATT
>NW_027187282.1:3832745-3891734 GCF_028583685.1 Petaurus breviceps papuanus | reverse complement strand
TATTGTTTGCTTTGTTTTGTTTTCCAGGGAGAGGGAATGCGGGGAGTTAGTCCAGGAAACCAGCTTCCACAGGCTCAGTCACAGTACAGTTGAGCATACGGGTAGCCAGACGTTCAATATCATCCAAGCTCAGGAGGCGCAGACTCCGTTCATAGTCCTATGAGGAGTAGGAGGGAGGAGGGCAGGAAGGGAGAAAAGACATGGCCTTGACCTCATGTCCAAGTCACGAGGAATGCATTGTCAAAGGACTGGGAAGGAAGTTGGGGGGGGAGGGGCAAAAAGATCAAAGAGAGAAGGGAAAGGACCCATATAGGCAAAAATATTTAGAGCAGCTGTTTTTATGGGGAGAATGGGAAACTGCCTACCAACTGGGAAATAATTGAACAAGGTATGGTATGCAATTGTGATGGAATACTATGGTACTCTAAGAAATTACAAGGGGGATGGTTTCAGAAAAACCTGGGAAGACCTGTATCAACAGAATCAGAACATTGTGAACAGTAACAGTAACACTGTAACAATGATCAGTAATGAAAGACTGAGCTCCTTTGATCAACACAATGAGCCACCAGGATCCCAAAGGCCCCTCAAGGAAGCCTGCTTTATACCTCCTGAGAGAGGAAGGACAGAATCCAAGAACCCAATGAAACCTGTTTGTGGACACGGCCAATGTGGGATTTGGTGGTTCTACATGAGGTGTATTTGTTGCAAGGGTTCTGTTTGTCTTTTTTCCCCCAAATGAGAGGGGAGAGGTGGGAGGGAGAGAAAATAAATGTTGGTGAACTGAAAAAAACTAATGGTTTGGAGTGAGAAGACTAATATTTAAAACTCTTCTTTGGGCTACCATATCCTCCTCTGTAGAGGAGATGGGTTCTAAGGTCTCTTCTAGCCCTGCATTTCTGATCTCATGATACTAAGGACTGGATGTCTAGTTAGCCAAATACTTCAAATGTCTGCATGCACTAGGTTAGGTTAAAGCGACAGCTTGCTCTCATAGTCCTGGACCTCACCTTTTGTAGCTGTTCTAGGACTCTGCTGCTATCAGCTGTGCTGAAGTGTCGGGCCAAGATCTGAGACACCAGCAACCAGGTGGGGAGTGGCTGAGGCTGGTCCTGAGGCTTTGAAGGCAGGTTTCGAGCAGTTCCCTCATCAGGAAGCTTGATCACTAGGTTGATCTTGGAGTTTGGCCCAATGCTATAGTCTGAAAGGCGAAGCTCATCTGGGAGGAGGAAGAGGAAGAAGAGGAAGAGGAGGTGATATCTGACTCCTGTGTCTCCTTACCAAAAAAAAAAAAAAAAAAAACTCAAGGCCTCCCATCACAGGCACTGGGTTATCTTTATATCACTTCATTGTTGAATATGTAACCACCTATAGGGGTGGCTAGGTGAACAGAGCATTGGCCCTAGAGTCAGGAGGACCTGAGTTCAAATCCGGCCTCAGACACTTAACACAAAAAGACTAGCCGTGTGACCATGGGCAAGTCACTTAACCCCAACTGCCCTCCAAAGAGCAGAAAAAAAAAAGTTACTGCCCTATACCCTGACTTCTCAGGGCCAGTTTGTCCTCTAGCTTCAATAGATGTCCTCAACCAACTCCACAGAGCTCTGTCACCATCCCAGGGAGTATATATGTGTATGGAGATGGGGGAATGGAGGTCAAAGTTAAAGATTCTAGTATTTGGGATCAGCAGAAGGAAGTCACTGACATGTGAATCTCTCCCATTTTGGCTCAATCCCACTGTCATGTTCTCAGTCTCTAAGGCACCAATAAACAAGCACCACCCTATCCCCCTTAGGTGCACCCCATGTGTCAGGCACTGTCAGTGCTAGGGATATAGAAATAGTTTTTGCCTCCAAGGAATCAGCATTCTTCTGTTCCAGGCCCTAGAACAGGTTTTTAACCTGGAGTACATGAACTTGGCTTTTAAAAAATGTTTTGATTAACTTTTATTGCCTTTGTAATAATCCTACATATTTTATGCATTTAAAAACATTATTCTAGGGAGGGGTTCATAAGCTTAACCAGATTGCCAAACACAATAAATTTTGTTACACAACCTCCACTGGACTCTCATTGCTTCAAGGCAATCCTACTATATCTCCCTTTATCAACTCTCCCACTTTGCACTTTGGCTCTTCTGAACCTTTTCATCCCATCTGTAACTTGTGTTACAGAAAAAATTGAGGCCATTCTCTGATAGTTCCCTCTTCCCTTCTTCTTTCACTCATCTCCTATCATTCAAGTACATTCTGCTACTTTCTCCTCCTTCACCCATTCCATTCAGTCTACACCCAGACAGACCCCTCTTATCCTCACTTTTACACTTATCTTCAATCTTTCCCTGTCTACTGGTTCATTCCTTACTGCTTACAAACATGTGTTTGTCTTCCCCATGTCCCCCAAACCCTCATTTGATTCATCCATCTCCTCTAGCCCTCATCCAATATCTCTTCTGACCTTTGTAGCTAAACTCCATGTAAAGTATACGTGTCCTGTCCTCTGTTATTCTACTAAAACTGCCAAGTTTAACTAAAACAAAGTTAGCAGTGATCTCTTGGCTGCCAACTCCAGTGGGCTTTTTTTTTGCTTTTTGGAGGGGGGAAGGTAGGGCAATTGGGATTAAGTGACTTGCCTAAGGTCACACAGCTAGTTTTTGTGTTAAGTGTCTGAGGCTGGATTTGAACTCAGTTTCTCCTGGCTCCAGGCTGATGCTCTATTCACTGCAGTGCCACCTAGCTGCCCCTCCAATGGGCTTTTCTCAATCCTTATTCTCCTCCACCTCTCTGCTGCCTTTAACACTGATGATAACTCTCTCCTCCTTGACACTCTCTTCTGTCTAGATTTTGGGGACACCAATCTCTTGCCTGGTTCTCTTCCTACCTACCTGACTACTGTCTCCTTTGATGGATCTTCACCTAAGTCATGCCTGGTAACTTGTGAGTTTCCCTCAGGACTCTGTTCTGGGCCCTCTTCTCTTCTCCCTCAGTTACTACTTCACTTGGTGATCTTATGAACTCCCACGGATTCAATTATCATCTCTATCCTGATGATTCTCCAATCTACTTACAGAGCCCTAATCTTAAGTTTTGCATCTCCAACTGACCATTAGACATCTATACTGGATATCCAGTAGACATCTTAATCTCAATATGTTCAAAACAGAACTCATTATCTTTCCCCCTAAACCTTGCTTCTCTCTTACCTTGCCTGTTACTGTGGAGGGCACCACCAACCCCCCAGGCCCTCCTGCTCACAAGCTAGGAGTCATCCTGGATTCCTTACCACCTCTTACCTCCCATATCTAAGCTGTAGCCAAGGCCTGTGATTTCACCTCTGCAACATATCTTGAATATATCACTTTCTCTCCTCTGACACTGCCCCCATCCTGTAAACCTTCATTATTACCTCACACCTGAACTACAGTAATAGCCTGCTAATTGGTCAGCCTGCTTTAAGTCTCTCCCCACTCTGATCCATCCTTCATTCAGTCACTAAAATGATTTTCCTACAGTGTAGGTCTTACTGTCACCCCGTCCCCCTCCTCAATAAACTCCAGTGGCATCCCTAGAGATGGATCACATATGAAATCCTGTTTAGTGCTCAAGGCCCTTCATAACCCTCTACCTTTGCAGTCTTCTTACACCTTACACCCCCTTCCCAAGTACTCTCTGACCCAATAACACTGATGTCCTTGCTATTCCTGGAACAAGACAGTTAGCTCTCTGCTCTAGGCATTTTTTTTGCCCCCCCCCCCCCCCCCCCATGCTCTTCCTCCTATCTGATTACTGACTTCCTTGAAACCTAGCTAAAATCCCACCCCACTCCCCTTAAAGCTAGTGCCTTCCTTCCCACTGAGACTATCTCCAATTTGTCCTTTATTTTATTTGCATGTAGTCTCTCCCATTAGAATGTGATCTCTCAAGGACAGGATCTTGTATGGTTTTTTTTGTATCCCCAGAGTTTAGCCCACACAGTAGATGCTTAATCAATGTCTCCCGACTGACTAATAAAGGTCCACAGGAGTAAGCACCCCAGGGCTGGAGGCTGGAGCGAGGCCAGGGCAGCCCTCTCGCCTCCCTTCCCCTCCCCCTTCCGAGAGGCCGGTACCTGCCAAAGCCTTGCCCTTGAACAACAGCCGCTGCTGGACCACCGGAATGTTCAACTTCTCGGACACGAGGTACTTCAGGGTGGAGACTCGCTCATCCTCTGGAACCTGGGGGCGGGGCAGGAGCGGTGCGGGACCGGCGAGCAGGAAGGCGTTGCTTGACGAGGCTGCTGGCCCCGATAGCCCCGCCCCCACCCCTCTGGGGTGGGGGCCGCCCCGACCCCCGGCCCCCGGCCCCGCCCAGCCCTAGCCCGCTTGGGCCAGCCAAAAGCCCCAGCCCCTGGGAGCGCGCCACCGGACGCCCCCCCTCCTCAGGAGGGGTGGGGGGTGGAATCCACGTTCTCGGGACGCGGTGGGAGTACCTGGAGGCTGCATTCCCGGCCCTGGAGTGCCTTCACAGTCAGCTGCATTGCGGTGGGAGCGGCGCCTTTAAGAGCTCCCAGCGGACTTGGACTGCACCTCCCCGTCCGCCGCCTCAACTTCAGGCCCAGCCGGAACCAACAGCCAGCGAGATGGGCGAGGGGGGGTGGTCCTCGAGGCTGCTGGGAACCTGGAAGGCGGGGCCACGGCTGGGGCGGGCCGGATGTGACGCAACTGCGGAGGGACGGCGAGGCTGCTGCAAGCCGAGCGCCCTCTTCAGGCCTGGAGGGTGCGGCCAGTGCCGCCTCGTGCACGCCCGGAGAGGGTGAAGAGCTTCCGCCTGGGCCGGAAGCCAAGCCTCTTCCCTAAGCGCTGCCGGGACTACGAGGCGGGAGGAAGGGCCTAAACCCTGGAGAGAGGCTCAACCTCGCGGCGGATTGTGTGCTCAAGCGAGCTCCCAGTGTAATAGAGGGACGACATGCAGACGACTCTGTCCAAACACCCGGGAGGCAGGAGAAATTGCAGATAATGGAGAGAAAGCCCTGGAATGAAGAGCGTGGGAAAGGCTGGCTGAGGAAAGGGGGGGCGGGGTTAGCGGAGACTTGAAAGGAGCCAGGGAAGCCCGGGGGCAGAGAGGCAGAGGCAGAGGCAGAGGCAGAACCAGAACCTTCCAGGCAGGGGGGCCAGCCAGAGCAGCAGAGAGCTGACCTGTCTCCTTGGAGGCAGGCGCTGCTGGGAGGCGGCAGTGCTCGGGGGAGGTGTAGGAACACTGGAAACCGCAGGAGGGGAGGGTAGGTTTGCAAGGGCTTTCAATCCCGAAGGGAATTTTGCCTTTGGTCCGGGAGGAAATAGGAAGCCACCGGAGTTGGGGGCGGGGTGGGAGAAGAGGTTATCTCCAGGTGGGACCTGAGCTTTAGGAAAATATTGACTCAGTAGCTTTGGGGACTGGGAACCAGGTGACCAGATGGTTCACCCCCAAAATCTGATGCGAGAGTACCAGAACTTGAGGAATACTGGGTAAACTGCAGGCCAGCAGGCTGCGCCCCTTGCCCGAGGCTACTGAGTCATTGTCCTCTGGGTGGGGCTAAAAGGCAGTTTATATAGGGAAGTTAGGGCTGGTGCACAGTTTGGGGGGGGTGCAGAATGATATCTTTTGGATGCATTGAACTTGAGATACTAGTGGAGTATTCAGGTGGAGATATCCAACAAGCAGTTAAAAGGGGGGAACTGGAGTATAATGGAGAGGTCTGATTTGGAAATCTGATTCATATTTCGTATCTCCCCAAAGGGGAGAGCAAATACGTACTCCACAGAAATATTACTCAGGTGCAGGACAGCTATTTGTTACACTCACAAAAATAATGCTTAACACAAAAGGGGCTTATAAAAGCACATTGACAGAGTACTTAAAAGGAACTCAGTCACAATAATTTGTTCTCTGCTGCTAGGTTGAAACAAACATAACATGGTGCAATTTATGAGACTGTTGAATATTTATTTCATATTTTGCCTCAACTCTACACTGTCTAGATGGCTCCAAGTCCTTGTCTTTGGGTCCAAGTCCAGTGTTTGGGCTCCACCTCTTATCAGTGGTCATCTTCTCCAGAAATTCTCCCTGTTGCCAGTCAGCTCAGACCGAAGGATGTAAGATCTACTGATCTCTCATATTTGGAAGGTTGCCTCCAAGGCTGGATGTGTTCCTATGGCCATTGCTGTTCACTCATTTATGATTAGGCAAAAAGACACATCAGAAGAGAAATCTGATGGCCTGGGTTCAAGCTTTTCTAGCTAGACATCCCCAGTACTAGCTCTCATGTGACTCATTGCTCATAGCCTCTATCCCTCTGATGGGGTACCTGGGGTATAGATCAATTTGTGAAACCAACTTGTAAAACCAGTCTGTTCAATTGTCCTTTCCCACCCTTGAGATCTGCCCCTTCTCCCTATCCCACCCTCCACCTAGGCAACACCCTGTGACCCCTTTTGTTCTTACTTAATCTCTTAATTTCTTCTGGGCCTGGCCTACACCCTCCTTTATCCTTGCCTTTTGTCTCCTTCTGCCTGGCCCAAATCTTATGTAAACTATCTATTCACATGCTCCTCTTGGTCAGCTCTGACCTTTGTCTATGCACTGAGGCCCCTCCGGTCTGGTCAGCCCTGACTATGGCTGCCCTACCCTTTAAAGGTAAAAGCATGTACCCCTCTCACTTGCAGGTCGCCTAAAGGACTCTTGCCCACTTCTCATGGAAGAGTAACAATAAACTTATACAACTCTCACTCCAATTAAGCCTGAGACCTTGAATTCTTTCCAGATGATATTGCAGGTTTTCTGGTCTTAGATAAGAGCAGAATTCCTGCTGAACCTATTGGGATCCCGTCCCCCATCACCTCCATGAGAAAAGCTAGGATAGTCCTGAAACTTACATGCAGCTAAAAGAGGTGTATCCTTTTAAAGATCCAGTGACTCATTGGCTCTTCCTGCTCAGTGGTCAATAAGGGAGTTGCTTCATCGTCTCAAAGCACTAGCCCTTCAGTGCGGTAGCATACATATCCCTGGAATTTCTGGAAGTTTCCAAGGGAAATCTGTGTATGCTTTCTGTGATGTTGTGTGATTAAGGATCAATTTTGCCTAATTACGATCGGATTCGCTCCCACAAAATGACACGTGTTCACCAAAACTGATAATTAAAAGGAGTTTATTATAGGAAAAAGTATGGTAAAGAACATCTTACATATGCAATATAGGCAACACAGCAATGCTAATAAGCTTAGTAAGATTAAAAGTATTACTATAAGCATAGAAGAAAATGAAAGAGAAAGCATCACCAATCGGGGGAGCACCAACTCTTCACTTTTTTACAATAGCTGGGGAATCCCGGGTTTCAGCCTATGAGTCCTGATTGGGGGGGTCCCAGGCACAGCATCCGCTCCATGGGTGAGATTCCAAATTGGGTTTCTCACTAACGAACTTTTAAGGAGTTTAGACAAAGAAGGCTTTGTGCCAGTGAGTTGGAAGAGACAGTAAACTCAGAAGAAAAAGATAAGGACTCAAGGATTGCTGACTGAATATAGGATAAGCAGGGGAAGCAGGCTAAATCATCAAGGACATGAAAATGTCTGGTAGACATTCCAGTATCTTCGGCCAAGGTCTTTACTTACTAAATAAACTCTGGGAGGATAGCCAGTCCTCCCAAAGTTTAAAGGAATCCAGGAATGGCTAGTTCCTGGGGTCTACAAGCACACACAGATAGTGGGGTCATACCATGGCAGGGTCATAAAGGAAAAATTTATAGGCCATGGACAATATCATTATAAGGGGTAGAAATTAACCCTTCAGACGTCCCATATAAACTTATTCCCATACATGTTCCCTGTGGTGTAAACCTCCAATCCGAACCCCTAGTACATAGCTGTATACAGAACATATACAAAATGAACACAAGGTCGTTTTGGAACAGAGGGCTGTAGCAGCAAGCACCCCAAGCGTCCTCAGGGTTGCTTCCACCACAGGTTCTTGGATCTGCTTTGTTAAAGGAAAGCAACTCAAAATGGGTTAACAAGCTTACTTTAATCAGTCAGACATATATCGTTTACCTTGTTCAGGGGAAAAAGGTCAGCACCCTGAACTTCAAAGTATACAGGCAGAATTATCAAGACAGAAACAGATCAAGTAGACAGATTTCCAAACTGTCCAACCATTACATCCATACCCAGTCAACATCTGGGTTTCCACATTCTGGGTTTTTCAAAGCCGGGGGACTCTCAACAACGGCTTCCCAGAATTCAGATCAAATCACAGAACACTTCTCAAAGTGAGTCCCAAAACAAAGCTACACATCAGGGCTTATATAGCCTTCTCCTGGCTCAGAGAATGTAACAACCTTTTGGACCCACTGGCCAATCAAAAAGTATCTACTGAAAAACAAGCCTCCCACCCCAAGCTTCAGGTGCACTTTAGCCTAGGGGCAGGGAAGATCTTCCAAATTTGCATTCCCATTACAAGGGCATGAGCATCTGAAGGAATCTGGAACAGCTTCCTGTAGAAAGTGGAACTTAAAAAGACTTAGCTCAAGTCTTGAGGAAACCCAGAGATTCTAAAAGGCAGAGGGTGAAAAGTGATAAAGAATAACCAGTGTGAAAGCATGGGGGATGAGAGAAAATGTATTTGTGCAAAAGTAAGTTGTCATTTTGAGGTGCTGCATTCTAGAACTTCAATATATAGCTTCAAGTATAACTACTAAATTTTATTTCCTTTTTTGCAAAAGAAACTTTATTTCAAAAAACAACGCAAAATACAGTTGCAGTGTGTATACTGTGGCCCTCTCCCAAAGCCAGGCTGGATACATCTCCCTCTCAGTAGTGTTAGAGTACCTAAGGGATCTGTGGAGTGTCTCTTTTTTTTTTTGGAGGGGAGAAGGCAGGGCAATTAAGGTTAAGTGACTTGCCCAAGGTCACACAGCTAGTTAGTGTATCAAGCCTCTGAGGTCAGGTTTGAACTCAGGTCCTCTTGACTTCAGGGCCAGTGCTCTATTCACTGCGCCACCTAGCTGCCTCAGAGTGTCTCTTCTTTACTGCCATTGGCTTAAGTCCCCACTGGTTGTATATCCCCTATGTTATGCTCCAGTGAACAATTCTAAGCACCCCAGTTCCATTTAGCCCTTACACATCAGTGAGCATTTACAAAGGAATACTTACTTAAAAGCTATGGCAAAAACTAATATACAAACATTTTTCTCAACTCCTCAGGATATACTGTCCCCTATATCACTTTGGTCTGTGGGCAGGAGTAGGCTCAGAATTTAACTCAGCTCCTACATATTCCTCCCACCAGATTCATGTCTGCATGAGGCATCTCTGCCAGATGAGTGTCGGCTTCTCCTGTCTGGGATCCCAAAGGTCTTCCCAAAAGGTCAGTCCTCACTCCTTGGAGGATAAATGTTGGGATGATTGCTATACCTGACCTGGATTTCAATTCCCTCATAACACACAAGCTTGGAAATCCCACTCCTTTTACCTAGAACAGAAAAGAACAAATGTGGAGGTGGAGGACTGAAGCTCTTTCACTGGGCCACAGGCGTCAGAGTAGGAGAAGGCCCCCAGACCTTTCTCCTTCCCACATGGTCTCTCACCAGAATCTGTGAGCCAATTGGAGAACCTTCTCTTCAACATAGGAAGCCTTTCCTGATCCACTCTGTACTAGTGCCTCCCCTGGTGATCTCCATTTTGTCCCGTCTAGAGCTTGTTTGTACATAGCATGCTGTCTTCCCCATTAGACTGTGAGCTGCTTGAGGGCAGAGCTTGTCTTTTGCCTCTTTTTGTATCCCCAGTGCTTAGTGAAGTGCCTGGCACATAGTAGGTTGCTTAATTAGTGTTTACGGACTGACCAACACAATGTCTATACATGCTCCATAGTCTTTCCAAGGCAATTCCCTTATGTATCCACAGTTCTCTCTGAAAGCTCCCAGCCATCAGCCAGAATTTAATATCACTACAACTACTTAAAATTCTTTTGAGCTATTGTGACTATTAAAGCTTTTTTGAATGAAATTTATATCACTATCCTGTTCAAAGTACCATAATAATTCCTAAAAAGAAATTACATTGGGGGCAGCTAGGTGGCTCAGAGCAAAGGCCCTGGAGTCAGGAGGACCTGAGTTTAAATTTGGCCTCAGACACTTGATCACACTTACTAGCTGTGTGACCTTGACCCCAATTGTCTTGCCTTCTCTCCTCAAAAAAAAGAAAAAGAAAGAAAAGAAATGATATTGGAGATTCAGTATGGCTGAATCACAGAGGAGGGAAATAGTGTGTAATAAAACTAGAGAGGTAGCTTGGAGCCAGGTGGTAAAGGACCTTAAGTGCCAATTGAAGGAGTTTGTACTTGCTCCTAGAGGTAACAAGTTGCAACTGACGTTTATTGAGCAGGAAAGTGATTTGGGCTGTAAAGTTTGGCAGTCACCATCAAGCAATAATCAACATTTATTAAGCACTTACCACATGTCAGGCACTGTTATAAGCACTAGGGATAGAAAGTCCAAAGCAGGGTCCCTGCCCTCAAGGAGCTCAAGTTTGAATGGCAAAGATAACATGCAAACAACTACTATAGCACAGTACCTACCAGGTGCTTAATATTTATTGAATTGAATTGACTGGTACAAGATATGTACAGTGTAAATTAGAGGTAATCTCAGAGGAAAAGCACTAACATGGCAGGGTGGGGAGGGACACCTGGAAGGTCCTTTTGCAGAACATGAGATTTGAACTGAGTCTTAAAGGAAAGTATGGAAGCCAGGAGATGGAGGTAAGGTAAGATGGAGGTAAGGAGGTAAGGCAGAGCATTCCAGGGAGGCTCAGAAGAGGAATGAGGGGGGCGGCCAGGTAGCACAGTGAGTAAGGGCACCGGCTCCAGTGTTGAGAAGACCTGGAGATCGAATCCCGGGCTCAGACACTCAGCACCACACCCAGAAATAACTGGCCGTGTAACCTTGAGCAAGTTACTTAACCCTGATTGCTTTAAAAAAAAAAAAAAAAAGGAAGAGGAATGAGGGTTAGAGTTAGCCAGTAAAAGAGAGATGGGGTGTGGCTTTTAAGGGTCAGAAAGAAGGCCAGTGTTGCTGGATTGTAGAATCAGTTACATTGGAGGGGAGTGACCTCAGGCAAGTCACTTAACCCCAATGCCCTGCCTTCCCCCAATTTTTTTATTGATGTCTTTTTAAAATTTATTTTAATCTCCTACAGTATCCTTTCTACTTCTCAGAAAGTCACCACAAATAACAAATAATATTTTTAAAAAACAGGAAAAAAAATATCATCATAGCAGATCAATACATTGAAAAATTTTGAAAACATGTGCAATGTATACAACTTGTGGACCTCCAACATCTACAAAGGGGTGGGGTGGTAGTGTCTTCTCATGTCTTTTTTTCCAAGTCATACTTGCTCTTTATAATTTTGCAACATTCTGTGCGTGGTTTTTTCCATTTGCATTGTTGTAGTTTTTGTGTATATTGTTTTCTTGGCTTTGCTGATTTCACTCAGCATCAGTTCATATAGATCTTTCCATGCTTTTCTGTATTCATCATACATATCATTTCTATAGCACAGTAATATTTGTTTAGCCATTCCGCCAAGACTTTGTTTCCAATTCTTCGCTACCACAAAAAGTCTTGCTATAAATATTTTGGTATATATGGAGACTTTTTCTTGTCAATGTCATGCTTGGAATGTCTGGGTCAAAGAGCATGAGTACTATAATCACTTTATTTGTATAGTTCTAAATTGATTTTCAGAATGGTTGTATTGACTTATAGAACACCACATTAGTGTATAGTATGATCTTTAATATTAAGGTCAGAATGTATTGTGGAATATAGTTTAAAGTGTTGCCCTAAGTCTAATTTTGCCAGACTTCTCTCAGCTTTTCCCAACAGTTGTTATCAAATAAGGAGTTCTTTTCTAAGTAATTTTTGTTTTCTCATTTATCACTGGGTTATGAGTTCCGTGGTTCCTGATTCCCCTTCGAAGGAAGCCAAACAGGCTTTAAAAAAATTTTTTTTTTTAATTCTGTAGGAAATAGGGAGACGTTGGTGGTGTGAGGGAAGGTGAGGAGGGAGGGTCACAAGGTTACATAAGCAGACATGATTTTTTTTTTTAAGCAATTGGGGTTAAGTAACTTGCCCAAGGTTACGGTTATTTTTTGTGTGGGTGTTAAGTATCTAAGGCCAGAACGGATCCCCGGTTCTCCTGACTCTGGGCCCAGCGCTCTTACTCACTGCGCCACCTAGCCGCCCCTAGCAGACATGATTTTTAATAAAATTACTTTGCCAGGTGAGTGAAAGATGGACTGGAGTAGGGAGAGACTTGAGGCAAGGAGACCTCTAACTACATAGAAATGATCACTGAATTAATGGGAGCTCACCTAGGGAGAGAGTGCCAAAAGAACAGAGAAAGGGACCCAGTATAGAGCACTGAGGTAAAATCATGGTTAGGGGCAGAACATGGAGATAGGAGGAGAACAAGGAGAGACCAGTGTCATAAAAACTCAGAGAGAAAGGAGCGATCAGACTGAGGATGGAGAAAGGTCCATTGGATTGGGCAACCAAGAGGTCATAGGTAACTTTGGAAAGAGCAGTTCAGCTGAATAGTGAGGTTGGAAGCCAAGATTGCAAGCAGGTGAAGAGTGAGGAGAGGAAGTAGAGTCAACGAGCATAGCTTTCTCTGGGAGTTTGTGGAAGAAGAGAGATACACGATTAAATAGATTGAGGGGACAGTAGCATCTTGTGAGTTAGTTTTTTTTTTAAGGATAGGGGATATATGAGTGTTTGTAGACCATAATGAAGGAACTAGGAGAGAGGAAGGGGCTGAAGATTAGAGAGAGAGTAGAGATGATAATGGGGGCAATCTGTTTGAGAAGATAGGACAGAATGGGATTAATGGCACATTTAAGCAGGGGGGGGGGGAAGTGGCCTTGACAAATAGGATTACTTTGAATAGAAACTGGAGCCAGCTAGCACACTACCTTTAGCACAGTGAGGAGCAGCAGAGAAAGATATGGCAATAATATAGAGTTGGGTTGGCTCCAAGGTTGCCATGTTGAGAGACTGGAAGGATAGCAGTGCCCTTGTCAGAAACAGGGAGGCTCAAAAGAGAAATTAGTTTGTGCCGAAAGACTTGGAGGAGTCTTTCTTGGTCGTTCCAGGAAAGGAAACAACAGTGATCTAAGCCTTGGCTTAGATTGGCTTCTTTTGTCGATTTTTCCTATCCTAGGTGTGGAGTATGAAGCCAAGACCTGACCCTTTAACCTTTGGGTCAGGAAGAACAGAAAAGAAGAGCACTTCATATATAATTTGTATGTACTTATATGCGTACGGTGTTTCCCCTAGGAAGATGTAAGCTCCATGAAGGCAGGGCTTGTTTCATATCTTTGTATTCCCAGCACCTGGCACACAATAATAAATGCTTGTTGAATGAGTGATTGGATACTTTCCCAGTACTATAATGTTAAGTTCAACCCCTACCCATCAACTTTCTTCTCAAGCACCGACCCTTTTGTGCCCTGGGATCTCCTGGAGGAAGAGGTTGAGCAGACAATGATCCACGGCTACCTTAGAGCACTGGGACTTCAATGCCCAGAAATCTTACCTAAGGCAGGTCAGTTTCCTGAGGCTCTCAGGCACTTGGCAAGACTGTCGCTTTTGCCTGGGTTAAGGTCAGGAGTAAACATAGAGCAAAGCATGAGGTCACATATGTTTGAGGACAGCAGGCCAGGAAGCTAATGGCTTATGTTTTGTATTCCCCACTAGCTGGAGACCAAAGAGAAAAAATGCTTGGTATGTTATGGAAACCAAGCCCTTCAAGGTAGCCAGTCCCATAACAGTAACAATAAATAATGATAACTAACTTTATATATGAAATGAAAAGATGCTTGCTCCTTGGAAAGAAAGGTATGACAAATCTGGACAGCATACAAAAAAGCAGAGACATTACCTTGCCAACAAAGGTCCTCAGTCAAAGCTAT
The DNA here is from genome assembly GCF_028583685.1 of Petaurus breviceps papuanus. Lineage (NCBI taxonomy): Eukaryota > Metazoa > Chordata > Mammalia > Diprotodontia > Petauridae > Petaurus > Petaurus breviceps. Next base: position 3,877,752 of record NW_027187282.1, on the reverse strand, counting down.
GGTTTTTCCAGTAGCAATGTATTACTGTGAGAGTTGGACTATAAGGAAAGTTGAGCACCACAGAATCAACGCTATTGAATTATGGTGCTGGAGAAGACTTTAAAGAGTTCCTTGGACAGCAAGGAAGCCAAATCAGTCAATACTTAAAATAAATTAACTATAACTATTCATTGGAATAGGGTAGCTAGGTGGCACAGTGGATAGAACACTAGGCCTGGAGTCAAGACCTGAATTCAAATCCAGATTCAGATACTAGCTATGTGATCCTGGCCAAGTCACTTAATTGTTTGCTTCAATTTCCTTATCTGTAACATGAGCTGGAGAAAGAAATGGCAAATTAACCCAGTGTCTTTGCCAAGAAAACCCAAAATGGAGTCATGATGAGTTGGACATGACTGAACCAATATTCAGTGGAAGGACAAATACTGAAACAAATACTTTGGCCACATAATGAGATGATAGTACTCATTGGAAGAGATTCTGATGCTGGGAAAGACTGAAGGCAAAAGGAAAAGGGGACAGCAGAAGACAAGATAGTGTCATGGAAACAACAAACATGAGCTTGGACAGACTCCAAGACATAGTGAGTGGAGGATGTCCATGGGGTCACAAAGAGGCAGACATGATTGAATGACTGAAGCATTTATATATATAAGACTTTTAAGGTGTGCAAAGTGCTTTACATGTATGTGCCATTATTATCCCCCTTTTATATATGGGGAAACTGAGGTTCAGAGAGGTTTTAAGTTACTTTGTCCAGGGTCAAACAGCTAGTGTCTGAGATAAGAGCCAAACTCAGGTCTTCCTGACTGTGGTCCAACACTGTCCACTGAATCACCTGGGAATCCAAACATGTTGGAAACTGTACTGCCAATATTAGGTCTCTCCCAACTGCAGTTACTAAGGTTCCCCTCAACACCTTAATAAGCCTACTGTGTATTTTTGTGCTATCATTGTGGGCTAGTTCTAAATTTGGTTTAGTCCATTGGATTCAAAGGGTTTTTGTTGCTTATTTAAAATGCAGTCAGCCCTCATGAGCCATAAAAATCCAATGAAAACATAATACAAGAACAAATGGATGTAAAGACATAACACCCCTTTCATAGGAAGAAACTGAAGGAAGCACAGCCAGAACACATTTCAGATAATTCTTTTGCCCTTAGAATTCAAACCACTAGGTGAGGCTGGGCTGGACTGGGTGATGGAAGCAGGAGGCCAGACTGTGGCCACCACAGCAGTAATGGTCCCAGGGACCTGCTCAAGCTCCCACTCAACTACAGGTATGAAGGGTGCAGGTTTTCTTAGGTGCTACTGGCAGGGTGGGGCTTTGAACCCAGTTGTGGGCAGAGGAAGCCCCATCCCCTCCCACAACCCTGAAGGTGTCTGGATAGACACAGGCTGACCTCACCCTAGGAACTCAAGCTGGAATTACTCAGGAGAAGGGTGCCTATCCTGGGGACAGTCAGGGTAGGCCTTCCACTGCAATTCAGGTGACTGCATCCCTTCATGCTCTCCAAAACCCTTCTTTTTCAAGGAGTGGCATCAGCTGATTGGCTCATGTCTACCTTCTCTGCCCCAGAGTTGGGGCACAGTCACACAGACAGATAGTCAAACCCAACCCAGCTTGATAATTGTCATTCTCCACCCCCTTGTTACAATTACTGAAGAAAGAGAGGGACAGAGGCAGGTGAGGTTTCTGGTACTTCTCTCCTAAAAAAAAATGACCTTATGTGACCCTACTGTCCCATCCATAAAGAGTGGGAGGAAAACACAGAAGTAAAGAGGGTTGTCCCAGAGAAAGGCCTGAGCTTGTCCCTGAAGACAATGCCAACTGTTTGGATGCCCCTGTGGGAAGAAGCCTGTCTTCCTTTCTCAGGGCACAAAAGCCATGGGAGTGTTGGGCTCCCCATATCACAGGGATGGGTTCCCAAAATCCCCTTCTAGTGGAGATGACTGGGCCTGGGACAGTGGTCCCAGTAGATTTAAAATGTCAAAGCAGAAACAAAGCTGCCTAAACATAACCAGGTCAGTGAGCTGTGGGTGCTGGGTAGACCAATAGGAATCCATGACCCCAAATGGACAGGTTTGTATGCTGGCAGCTTCAGCTGGGCTTTTCTGATCCTGCTGTTCTCAGGAATAGAAACCAAAGAACTACTTCACAAAAGGCAAGCTGGAAGCCCCCATGTCTGCCATCCCCCTCCCCTCATCCTCTCCCAAACGCAAGATAGCAGAGAATTTTCATCACTCATAACTTTATTCTCTTTCTTTATTCAAACATGTTTGCCTTTTGGAACCCTTCTCCCCACCCGCCTGCCCCTTTCCCTTGGCACCGGAGGTCATGGCTGGCAGGAGTATAAAAACACTGGTAAAAAAAAAATAAGCCCGGACTTTGGGTGCATAGTGCATAGAGACTGAAGGCCTTTGGTATCTGATAACTTCTGCTAGGTCAGAAATAGGAAAGGAGAAGCCTTAGGTGACAGAGTAGAGGCTATTATAGGCTAAGTGACCAAGGACAAGGGCCAGCATCTCAGAGGTGCTGCTGAGGGCCACAATGAAGGGAGCCTGGGAGGCCTGGTCAGCCTGCAGGTGACGGAAGGAAAGCTGAAGCACAGCAAGGGCTAGCAGGCTGTTCTGTACACCCACCTCAAAGCTGACTGTCCGCTGATGGGGTATGGAGAGCTTGAGGCAGGCTGCCAGAGCATGACCCACCAGGAGGCCAGCCAGGGGCACTGTGAGCCCTGCAAGCACGATTGGAGGCCTGACGTCAGCCAGGATGAAGGCCCCCATTCGGCAGGCCAGGAAGAGTCCCCCGAGGATGAGGACGATGCTGAAAGGCTTGATGACTTTGAGCAGGACCCTGGAGACCCTAGGCATTTTATACTTGATTACCATGCCAGCTGAGATGGGAATAGCAATGAACAGCAAGGTCAGGAGGATCTTAGAGAAAGGAATGTGCAGGGTCTCGTGGACACTGAGGAGGCGGCCATAGATAGCTGAGGACAGAGGCATGAAGCCAGTGGCCGCCACTGTGGAGATCAGGGTCATGGAGATGGCCAGAGTCACATCCCCACCAAGGAGCAGGCTAAAAAGGTAGCTTCCTCCCCCACCAGGCGTGGAGCAGGTGATGATGAGCCCCAGGGCCAAGGCCTTGGGCAGAGTGAAGACCTTGGCCATCAAAAAACCATAGAGGGGCATAAGTAGGAACTGACCCACAATGCCCAGCAGCACAGGATGGGGGCTCTTTACCAGCCCTTTCAAGCCCTCCAGCTCCACCTTACAGCCAAATGCACACTTGTTGACAAAGACAAATGGAAGTAGCATGTAGAGCACCGGGCTCTCTGAAAAGTGGCCCAGTCCGCCCTGGCGGGCAGCAACATCATCTTCCACAGGAGATACTTTGATGAGAAAATCTTGTCGCTCCTCGATCAACAGAGGGGGAACCTTCTGGAGGTCGAGTAGCTGAATGTGCAGTGGTGCCAGGCCCGCCAGGCCAGACTGGATGTTCACAACAAAGTGGCTATTATCCCAGCTCTGGGCAGTCACATTCTCAATGCTCAGCACCTCTGTGTCTAGAGAGGTGACACTCAGCACAGGCCCAAATGCTGTCCTGTTGTTCTGGCCTGGGTAACAACTGGAGACCACGATGATCCCTTTGGTTTTCTCTGGGAACTCAAACTCCATGACTGAGTCTTCCCCAATGCTCAGATACCTGCTGCTTGAGAGTGGGGTCTTGGAGTCTGGGGCCATGCTGAAGTTAGCGTCTGGTACTCCCTGAGCTGCCCATAGCTCACTGGTGAGTAGTATGGCACACCAGAGCATGTCTACGGGACATGAGCAGATGTGAAGCCATCCAATTCCAGCACTTTCCCTGGTTATGCCATTCCTGCTACCTAATGCCATCTCTGCTCAAGAACTGAGGCCATCCACTCAAATAGGTGGGGAGAGAAGGAAGTCCTATGGGGGACCTTAATCCCGTGGAGCTCAGCAGTGCATCCTAACAAGTGCCACTGGGTGGCTCTGGGAGGGATCTGTGGAAGTTGATCATTTTCTTACGGTTGTTGCTGATAGTTCAACCCTTCCTGGGGAGAGAAAAAATGGAGAAGTGTGAGAGCAGCAGGTGGGGTGGCTCAGAGAGCTTAGGCTGCAGTGCCATGGCTGAGGAAGCAAAAGACAAAGGTAGCCACTTCTCTTAGAAGCCTGCCACCACTCTCTAGTGGTTCCTTCATGGTAGACATGAGGTTTCATACCTCCAACTACCAAAAACAGTGCCACCAGAGCTTCTCTGATGTCCCTAGAAACTATTTCCATCCTGGTCTCAAAACTAAGTGGGTGGCAGCACCAGTAGTGACCAGCTGCCCCACCCCCAATCCAGAGGAGCCACATCTAGGACTCAGATCATTCTCTTTGACCATCTCCCTACCTTGCCTGCTTCTCTATCCTCCTCCCCCCCAGGAGGGCTTCATTGTTCTCAGACATAGCAGTAGCTGTGCTCAGGATCAGACTGACAGGCTTGTCTGAGAAGACAGCCCCGACTTCTGAAGGCTCCATTGTCACTCTGCCAGATATACCCACATGTTCAAGAGACATAGAGAAAGAAGTGCCCACCCAGTCCCCTTTGCCTAGGGCAGGATGGTAGTCATCTTTACTGTCCTCTTCCTTCTGAACTCAGGCTAATGTGCTGAACTCTACCTAACAGTTGGGTGACATGAGAAAAGCAAGCATGGGAAGATCGGTCTAGCCAGGGACTAGAATGCAGACGGGGGGAAACAGTGGAAAAGAAAGCCGGAAAGGGAAGTCAGGGTCAGATTATAGAATGTCTGGAATGCCAAGCTGTAGACTGCTGACCATGGGGAGCCACTGAGGTTGGGGTCTACCACGTACTGCCTAGGTAAGTTATTTAAGTTGTCTGTGCTTCAGTTTCTTCATCTGTAAAGGGAGATGGTCACACCATATGACTTCTATGGTTCCTTATAGCATTAAGTCTGTGTGTTTTTTACCATGGCAGTGGTGCGTGCAAAACTGAACGCTGTGGCCAAATTCATACTTAGACATAACCACTCGGGCTATGTACTTCTGTCTGGGATCAGAAATTAGTAGCTTCCTTGAAGACCTAAAAGCATTGAATTTGGGCAAGGAAAAGATATAGGACCAGGCCCTCAAGTTGTTTCTACCCCACACCCCCACCCCAGCCCAAGAAAGGGGCCTGATGGATGTTATTCATGTGACGTGACTCTGGGGGCCCTGGGAAGTGGAACTCAGAAAAGCTTTCATACCAGGTCAGTTATCTTGGTGATACATTTGGATACATTGGACATTTGACACTTGGATTTATTTATCAAGTTCTTGAGATCACAGGACTTGGTTTCTCTCAAACTATTTCCTGCACTTGGGTTTCAACCTTCCAGCTCTCCAGTTCTTCCTTCCTAGAATAACAGACTTTAGCACAAGTAGGAACCTAAAAAGACCATCTACATAGAGAAAAGATGAGAAAACATACCTCTCTCTTTTCATGGGTATGGAAGGAGTACATGCTATCACCACATTGGTATGGCAAAAGTGGAGGAAGAGCACATTTGAAGAGGCAGGTGAAGTAAAAATTAACAGCATTAATACTATTTTTAAAAAAGCTATCCATTTTATAGTGGACCCAAGATGGCAGATTAGACGAAGCAACCCAAGAAAAGTCTCCTAACATTCCCCTCCAAATAACTTTAAAATAATGCCAAAAATCAAATTTTGGAGTGACAGAAATAACAAAAGGTCAGGATGATATAGTTTTCCAGCCTAAGAAAACTTAGGAGGTTGGCAGGAGAGGTCTGTGACACCAGGGTGGGCGCATGAATCTACAGCACCCAAGGTGTGTCTTAGAGGCAGCCCCAATAGCAGCAGCAGCAGCTTTGGGAGCTTGCAGTCTAGAGATGATAAGGAGGTCAGAAAACTGGTCAGCACAAGATTACAGGGGACTCTTTGCTGGCATTGTGTGCAGCTGACACCAACTGGCAACTCTATTGCCCATGCACAGTTCTAGGGAGGAGAAGAGAGCTGGGAGTTTGTCACAAGGGAGCAGAGGACCTGGTCACAGTCCCAGGGCAAAGGGGAATGTTAGCACTTGTGGATACATGAGAGCAGGGTACTTTCCTGGGTAAAGACCAGAATGCAGACTAAGAGAGCAGTGACCACATCTCTCCCAGGATCACACCACCTTGAAAGCACGGAAAATTTGCAGACTCCCAGAATTTGCTCTGAAAACAGTAGTATCAAATCCTCTTGAAGCTTGGGATAATGTCTCCCCACTCTTAGGTGAGTAGAGCCCAACTTTAACATAAAGTTCAAAGTCAAGAAATAGATGGAAAAAATAAGCAAACAACAAAGAAAGAACTTGACCGTAAAAAGCTATTATGGTCGCAGGGAAGACCAAAACATACCTTTAGAAGACAACAATGTGAAAACAGCTACAAACAAAGAAAAATGCTAATTGGATCCCAGCCCAACAAGAATTCCAAGTGTGGTAGAGAACAAAATGGGAAAAGAAATGAGAGTGATGCAAGAAAATTATGAAAAGACAATTAACATCTTGGTGAAAGTGGGACAAAAAAATGCTGAAGAAAATAATTTTAAAAACAGAACTGGCCTAATGGTAAATGAGGTACAAAAATCCCTGAAGAGAAGCATGCCTTAAAAAGTAGAATAGGCCAAATGGAAAAGGAGGTACAAAATTTCACTGAAGAAAAGAACTTCTTAAAAAAGGACTAGCCAAATGGAAAAAGAGGCACAAAAGCTCACTGAAGAAAACAATTCCTTAGAAATCAGAATTGGGGGAGGATTCTGGGAAGATAGCAGAGTAGGTCAGAAAATTCCAAGCTCTCATGATTTCCCCCCACAAAAGAGATAAAATAGTGCTTTAGGGTGAACAAAGTGTGGGTAAAAACAAATAAGAATAGGGGTACAACAGGAGTCCTCCTAGGACCATCTGGGAAGATCAGAAGAAAAATCCCAGGAGGAGGTTTGGTCCCTGTAAAGAGTAAACACTTCCAGGTTAGGGTCCCCTTAAACAACAAGCAGCAACCCCTGGGGTTAGCTGAGTTGGGAGGCTACCTCAATCCCAGCCACAGGAAATTTTACCCTGGGGCAGTGAGGGGAATTGGGAGGCTGAGCTGAGAAGGTTGCCCAAGTCAGGGAAGATTGAGGGAACCTCTACTGACAAGGAATGCCAGACCCAGCTGTGCTGTGGGGAGTGGTGGGGTGAGAAGGAACGAGCACATGCTCAGGGAGTGCAAAAGCAGTAGGGTAGGATACCTCTGGATGTGGGCACTTACAAGAAGCTGGAGGTCTGGCTTTGGTTCTAGACTAGAGGGGAGAACTGAAGATCTAGGGCAAAAGGCACCATCCCTCATACCCTAGGGCTAGAGGTGATTACAAAAATTAAGATATTACTGCAAAAAAATGTGCAAACAAAGGAGAAAGAATCCAACCATAGAAAGCTATTATGGGAATAGAGAAGACTAGGGTTCATCTTCAGAGGAGGATATTGAAGCAAAGAAATCCTCTTCTACCCCAAAGAGTAATGTGAAATGGTCATCTGCCTGAAAATAATTTATAGAAGATTTTTAAAAAGACTTTAAAAATCAAATGAGAGAGATTGAGGAAAAACTTTTTTAAAAAAATCCAAAAAAACAAGAAGATTATGGAAAGAAAGTCAGCCAACTAGAAAAGGAGATTCAGAATATTAAGGAAGAAGATGACTCCTTGAAAACTAGAATTGGGCAAGGGGAAGTCAGAGAACTTATAAGAGATCAAGAAATAATAAAACAAAATATCAATAAAAAATAGAAGAGATAGCGAAACTTATCTTATAATCTTATAAGATCTTATAAGAAAAGCAACTGATTTGGAGAACAGATCAAGAAGAGAAAACATAAGAATAATCAGACTACCTGAAAGCTATGATCAAAAAAAGAATCTTGCTTGACACAATAATTAAAGAAATAATTAAAGAAAATTGTCCTGGAGCATTAGAACAAGGGGGGGAAATGGAAACAGTAAAATTTATCAATTACCACTTGAAAGAGATCCTATGAGGAAAACTCATAGAAATATTACCATCAAATTCCAAAACCCCCAGCTTAAGAATAAAATATTAAGAGCAACAAGAAAAGAACAATTTAAATATGATGGTGTCACAATTAGAATCATACAAGACCTAGGAGTGGAGACACTGAAGGACCACAGGTCTTGGAACACTACATATCAAAGAACAAAAGAACTGGGGTTCTGGCCAAAAATATCATACCCAGCAAAGTTAAGCATAATCCTGAATGAAAAAAAAATGGACGTTTGATCAACTGTCAGACTTTTAGGACAAACAAATAAACGTTAACTTAATAGAAAATTTGACATACAAGAGCCAAAAAAAACATAAGATACATACCAAAGACTGATTACAAGGGATTCAATGAGGACAGACCGTTTACCTTTTATGTAAAATGTATGATTGTCATTAGTAATTGGGTAGTTCATAAGAAAGATTGGGGTAGACCTGACTATGATATGATTTTAAAATGTAAAACCATTTAGGAACAGCTAGAAAGAGTAATTATTTTATGTAAATGAGGTGTGAGAGGAAGAATCAACACCACTCAGAGTTAAAATAAGGAGATGAAGCAGATTCTACTATGCTTCAGCTGAAGTAAAGGCAAAGGTGGCAATCATGATCTCAGAAAAAGCAAAAGCAAAATTAGACCTAATTAAAAGAGGTACTATAGACAATGAAGTAATATAAAAAATTTTACAGCAAGTTTCTCTGATAAAGGCCTTTCCCCCCAAATATATAGGGAACTGGTGAAATTTATAAAAACAAGAATCATTCCCCAATTGATAAATTGTCAAGTGATATGAACAGGTAGTTTTCAGAAGACTACATCAAAGTTATCTATAGTCATATGAAAAAATGCTCTAAACTACTACTGATGTGAAGAAAGGAAGATTAAAACAACTCTGAGGTACCACCTCATATCTATCAGAAATATAAAATGCTAGAAGACATCAGGGAAAATGTGTGCACTAATGAACTGTTGGTGGAGTTGTGAACTGGTCCAACCATTTTGAAGAACAATTTGGAATTTTGGCTAAAGGACTATAAAACTGCACACCCTGCAATACCACTAGGTCTATACCCCAAAGATATCAAAGAAAAAGGAAACTTATATGTAAAAAAATACTTATTGCAACTTTTTGTGGTGGCAAAGAGTTAGAAATTTAGGGGATGCCCATCAATTGGGCAATTGCCAAGCAAGTTGTAGTGATGAAGATTTATTGTGATTCATCAAGATTGTGATGAAGATGTATTGTGCTATAAGAAATGATAAAGGGGGATGGTTTCAGAAAAATATGGGAAGACCTATATGAATTGATACAAAGCAAGCAGAAAAAGGAGATCATTGTACACAGTAACAACAATATTGTAAAGATGATCAGTGATCCAAGACAATTCCAAAGGACTCATGTTGAAAAATACTATTTACCTCCAGAGAGAGAACTGATAAATTTTTGAGAACAAATTGAAGCATAGTTTTCTTTATTTTTCTTGCTTATTTTTTGCACGATTTCACATTTATAATGGACATATTGTTTGCCTTTTGGGAGGGGAGTGAGAGGGAGAGAGAGAATTTGGAACTTTTTAAATGTTAAAACACTTTAATAAAAGGAACAAAAAAAGGTATGTATTCCAGTCCCTGCCTTCATCCTCAATTTACATAGGGGAAAACTGATGACCAGAAAGGGAAAAGGTGAGGTAGCTAGTTTCTGTAGACAGACTAGAACTTGAACCCAGAACCTCTGACTTCTAGGTTAGTATTCTGCACTAATACACCACAGTTCTAACCCCCCTATTTTTAGCACTTCACTGGGGAAAAAGAAACTTGGAGTACCAGAGACAGGTAATTGCCCCAGGGCTACCCATATGGCCTCTATACAACAAGTAGCAAGTCCAGAAACCCCAGAGAGAGATTTTAACTTCATTTACATTATCTACCTTATACCCCCACCAGAAAGGACTTGAGGAAAGGGGAAGGAATGATGCTGTTGAAATGGGCTGAGGCCACAATTTTGACATACATAAAGACATCTCTCTTGCACAACTTGCTAAGTGGCAAATGAGGACAAAAGAAAAACTTCGTCAGATTCCCACCAGGCTTCATCCCCTTTTTTCTTAGGCTGAATTTCAGGAGAGAAGCCCTAGTGAGATGACTTTGAGGAGCACTTTATCCAACTGTTCCTGGACAGCAGTTTAAAAGCAATGTTGTTGGGGCACTGTGACTAGAGCACCGATCCTGGAGTCAGGAGGACCTGAGTTCTAATCCGGCCTTACACAATTAACACTAGCTGTGTGACCTTGGGCAAGTCGCTTAACCCCAATTGCCCCTCCAAAAAAGCAAAAAAAAAAAAAAGCAATGGTGTTGCAGTTAAGCAAGATTAAGAAAAGCTCCCCCCAAAAGAGCTAGAAAATGGGAAGTAAGGCAAAATGGTCCTTTCTTGAGGTTTCTTAAGACTAGGAAGGATTATTATTGACATCAGCTGTTCCCCTACATTTCCCCCACAGGCTTGGAGCTATTGATAGGAGGAAACTTTCTAACAATGAGGGATGGACTGAATGAGCAAAGCAGCTAGTGCAGCTTTCACCGAAGGTCTTTATATACTGGAGGGCATGGTCTTTGTTTTAGTTGAAAAGATGTGGTCAAAGCAGGAGTGAGTGGAAAATAGGCTAGCTCCTGCAGAAGAGCTGAGGATTCTGGACTTGTCCGAAAGATATCTGCCTTGGGAGAAGTCAGCTCCCAGCAGCTGTAGAGCACCCATTCCTGCTCAGGGCAGGCACACCAGGCAGGGAGATGAGCCCTAGAAGGCCAACTCATCACAGTTAGGGACCGGAAAGCCTAGACTAGATAGCCAGAACCCCCAGTCATGGACAAGGTGAGCAGGGGAGAGGGGATCCACAGATAGGAGACCGCGAACACAGGAGAGCAGGTGACCCAACCGTGGGCACTTGGGAGAGGCTTTTCCAGAGAACAGGGCTAGCCAGGAGCCCGAGAGAGGGGGCCCTGGCAGAGAGCTCTCGACAGGTGGTGTGGGCCCGTGCCGCGCCGTGCCAGGGGGCTAGGGGCGCAGGGGACGCACCGCAGCGCAGCTACCTAGGGGCGGCGGCGGGGCCGAATGAATGCCGAGCACGATCTGAGAAGAAAGGATGGGCGCCGGCCGCGGGACGTGAGACTCAACGGCCACCGGGGCAACGAGCCCAGCTTGGGCCGAAGGATGGCAGAGGCCAAGGCCTCTCGGTCCGGGCTGCGCACTCTCACCTGAGATCCTGGCAGAGGCTCGGGGCGGCGGCCGGAGGGCGGGGCGGAGCCGAGCTGAGCCGAGCCAAGCCGAACAGCGCAAAACGACAACTCCAGGCGGCTCCAGAGCAGCCTGGTGTTCGCCCCGGCCCCGCCCCCCGAGACCGCATAAACCAGGCCCCGCCCTCTCCCCGCCCTCGCCCCGCCCTCGCCCCGCCCCCGGAGGGCTCAAAGCCCACGGCCCCGCCCCCCACCCCCTCACGCCTTCAGACCAGGAAGGTAGGCAGATCTGAGAAGAAACGGCAGGAAGGAAGGGGCGGGTGTTTCCGATCTTAACGTCCTCTAGAGCAAACGGAATCGGGAACCAATCAAAGCCAGCGCACAGGGTGGAAACTCGGAATGCAATTGCTTCTATTTCAGACGGGGCGGAGCCTGTAACCAGGACAATTAGGTAAATTCTCGTTCTCCTATAAGTCTCCACGTTCTCTTTCCAGCTCGGTGAGAGAATGTTTCAGCTTTGGGGCGGAGGTCTTTAGCCTACCCGCTTTCCATTGTTTGGTTACTGCAGGGATTAGGGTCCGAGCTCGGACGATTCCAGGCCATCTAGTTTTAGATAGGAGGAAACTGAGGCCCCAGAGGGGCACTGACTTGCCCCACGTTCCCCCGGAAGGAAGCCGCAGAGGCTGAATGTTCGCTCCTTAGCTCCAAGCCTTTTCTGTAGCCTCTTTAGCACTCCCTAACCGGTCAGTTGTCACCCTCCTTACTTTTCCTGCCCTCTCTTGTTCCAGGACCCGTTTTTGTCTCGCCAGTTCTGTTCTTCAGCCCTGTCACCCTTCCGTCCCTTCCTCCCGATTGTTTACATCAGACGAAGAATACAAAGGAAGCCATTCGTCATCATGTGGCGCTCCAATCTCAAGTTGCTTCCGTATTTTTTTTACAAAGATTCAAAATTATTTTTATATGTAATTTTTAGGAAAATATTAAAATTAAAAAAAATACTGCAATGAGAGGCAACGCAAGGTTTCTGCAAACTGTTTATGATGGTTTCAAGACCATGGTGTTCAGCCTGACCTTCTTGGTTAATTTCCATCTTGAGAGATCCTGTAAAATTATACCTTTTTCCACATGTATTTGTCTGAGCAAACATTTTCACTATTCTCATTTTAAATAAAAATCCAGTAGTTAACTCCATGTTAAGTCAGATTTTAGATTATGTTGAGCCCAAAATTGTAAAGCTTTTTTTCAAATAAAAAAAGTGACAAAATTTATGTTAATTATCTTCCAAGTTATAACTTATTTCAGTAAAATGTTATTTATAATCAACAAGATTTATAAAATGAAATTTCATATGAAGTCCTGCAGATAATAGTAAGTGTATGAGGCCTTGCTGGATTACTCCTTTTAAGAAGTCTCACAGAATGTCCCACATAAAATATGTGTAACTTTTATATTTCCAGTTTTATCGCTTTGTATTTAGAGTTTTCATAATTATGGGTAGAATAAAACATTTTATTATTTAGTGTAAATTTTAATTTGAAGTTTTGGGGGCATGTTATCGTAATTATTGTAACCACCTAATGAATAAATCTAAAAGATTTTAGTAGTATATTAAGTTACCCTAAGGATACACAGCAGACTTTTAATTATTTTGAAAGGGGTTTGAGGAACAAAAAACATTGAAAACCACTGGTCTAATCTAATCCCCTATTTAAGACTAAGTATTTCTGACTAATTCATAATTTATTTGGCTTATTTTTGCCCCAATTTATTGAGATTTAACCTTGCCAACTTCATGACCCAAAAGGATTACTGACTCATGTATAGATTACAGGTATCTTTTACTAGAGTAAAATCAAAATTATGAGGATTTTAATCAGGAGCACTAGGGTTGATCCTAAGCAGTCTGAAATCTCAGCTCTATGAGGCACTTTACTATAGTGAAGACAAAGCTAAATGTTACTTTTAAAATTCCTGAGCAGTATAGCACCTCACTGTCCCTATTACGATCTGAAATCACAATTTTCCCCCGTCTGTGCCTCATGTTACCCAGTTGTACCCAAATAACTTTTTGGGACACTTGCAGATGTCTAATTCTCTGCTTTCAAAATCTCAGGGGAAGGATGAAATTGTCTCATCACCAACCTGCTCCTGGATGAGCAGCCAAGGGTGCCCGATAGCTTCTGGCTCTGTAGTACCTGTTCTCATCTCTCAGTCCCAGGTGGTCAAATCTGTGACAGCACACTTCAGCCAAATGCTCTGGGGAGCACAGCTGAGTGACACCTTACATTTCTTCCCATAGTTCTCTAGCATGTTTCTAGCATAGAGGTGTCAAGTACAGTGTCAACACTCCAGAATGCTACCCAAATGTAATTGGGAAAAATTTTAACGAAAAAAGTAAAAACACAATAAAAGATCATGTTACTATGTGGTTTTCTAAGTCAATATGGCTCCCAGGGATCCTTCTGTTCAGGTTTAGTGGCTTCTGTTTCTGTTTTGAGTTTGACACCCCTGCTCCAGTGCCCCTGCCATATGAACTGCAGCACCCACGCTTATAACTTGCATCTCTATAGGTAGAGACAGAGAAAGGGAGAGAAAATGAAAACACAAAATCCCCCAAACACTATTCTCTTTTCCAAAGTTCTAGCCCTTTCCGGCCTCATCTTTCTTCCTTTTTTTCTTTTAAATAGTATTTTATTTTTTCCAAAGTTTCCAAAATTTTTTCCACACTTTTTTATAAAATTTTGAGTTCCAAATTTTCTCCCTCCTTCCTTCTCCTCCCTCCTCCCTAAAATGGGAAACAATTTTATATAGGTTATATATGTGTAATCATGTAAAGCATATTTCCATATTAGACATGTAAAAGAGGAAATAGAACAAAAGGAAAAAAAGAACTACAGAAAAAGTGAAAATAGTATGCTTCTATCTGCATTCAGACTCCATCAGTTCTTTCTCTGGATGTGGATAGCATTTTCCATCATGAGTCTTTTGAAATCGTCTTGGTTGGTGGCTAGGTGGCGAAGTGAGTAAATTGCCAGCCCAGGAGTCAGGAGGACCTGAGTTCGGTTCTGGCCTCAGACACTTAACACACCCACACAAAACTAGCTGAGTAACCTTGGGTAAGTTACTTAACCCCAACTGCCCTCCAAAAGTAAAAAAAAAAAAAGAAATTGTCTTGGATCATTGAATTGCTGAGAAGAGAAATCAGTCATTGCACACAATCATTGTATGATGTTGCTGTTCCTGTATACAATGTTCTCCTGGTTCTGCTCACTTCATTTTTTTTTTAAAGCAATAGAGGTTAAGTAACTTGCTCAAGGTTACACGGCCAGTTATTTCTAGGTGTGGTGCTGAGTATCTGAGCCCGGATTTGATCCAGGTCATCCCAACACTGGAGCCAGTGCTCTTACTCACTGAGCCACCTGGCCGCCCCTAAGCAATTGGGGTTAAGTAACTTGCTCAAGGTTACACAGCCAGGTGTTTCTGGGTGGGTGCTAAGTGTCTGAGCCTGGGATTCGATCTCCAGGTCTTCTCAACACTGGAGCCAGTGCTCTTACTCGCTGTGCTACCTCGCCGCCCCTTGCTCACTTCATTTTGCATCAATTCATGTAAGCCCAGGTTTTTCTGAAACCTGCCTGCTCATCATTTCTTATAGCACAATAGTATTCCATTACATTCATATGCCACACCTTGTTTGACTATTCCCCAATTAATGGGCATCCCCTCAATTTCCAATATTTTGCCACCATGAAAAGGGCTGCTACAAATATTTTTGCACACATAGGTCCTTTTCCTTTTTTATGATCTCTTTGGGATACAGACCTAATAGTGATATTGCTGGATCAAAGGGTAGGCACAATTTTTTAGCCCTTTCTGCAATTAGTTCCAAATTGCTCTCCACAATGGTTGGATCAGTTCACAACTACACTGGCAGTATATTAGAGTTCCAATTTTCCCACCTCCTCTCCAACATTTATCATTTTCCTTTTTTGTCATATTAGCCAATTTGATAGGTGTGAGATGGTACCTCAGAGTTGTTTTAATTTTCATTTCTCTAATAAAAAGTAATTTAGAGTATTTCTTCATATGCTTATAGAGAGCTTTGATTTCTTTATCTGAAAACTTCCTCTTCATATCCTTTGACCATTTATCAATTGGGGAATGACTTCTATTCTTATAAGTTTGACTCAGTTTCTTGTATACTTAAGAAATGAGGCCTTATCACAGACACTTGCTATAAAAATTATTTTTCAGCTTTCTGCTTCCCTTTAATCATGGTTGTATTGGTTTAGCTTGTACAAAAAAATTTTAATTTAATATGATCAAAATTACCTATTTTATATCTCATAATGCTCTCTAGCTCTTGTTTGGTCATACATTCTTCCCTTCTCCATAGATCTGACAGATAAACTATTCCTTGTTCTCTTAATTTCCTTTATGTTTAAATCATGTTGACATCATTTTGTATACAATGGAAGATGTTGGTCTATACCTAGTTTGTGTTCTATTGTTTTCCAGTTTTCCCAGCAGTGTTTATCCCAGACATCCGTATCCCAGAAGCTGGAGTCTTTGGGTTTATCGTATACTAGATAACTATGGTCATTTTGTTCCACTGATCTACCATTCTATTTCTTAGCTAGTACCAGATAGTTTTGCTGCTTTATAATATAGTTTTAGATCTGGTATGGCCAGGCCACCTTCCTTTGGATTTTTTCCATTAATTCCCTTGATATTCTTGATCTTTTGTTATTCCAGATGAATTATTATTTTTTCTAGCTCTATAAGATAATTTTTTGGTAGTCTGATTGGTATGGCACTGGATAAGTAAATTAATTTAGGTAGAATTATCATTTTTATTACATTGGCTCAGACTACCCATGAGTAATTGATATTTTCCTGTTGTTTAGATCTGACTTTATTTATTTATTTGAAAAGTGTTTTGTAATTGTGTTCATATAGTTCCTAGGTTTGTTTTGGCAGGTAAACCCCTCAATATCTTATATTGTCTGCAGTTATTTTAAATGGAATTTCTCTTTCTCTTGATGCTGGGCTTTGTTGGTCATATATAGAAAAGCTGATGACTTATGTGGGCTTATTTTCTATCCTGCACCTGTGCTAATGTTAATTATTTCAAGTAGTTTTTTATTTGATTCCCTAGAATTCTCTAAGTATAACATCATATCATCTGCAAAGTGTATAGTTTTGTTTCCTCATTGTCTAGTCTAATTCCTTTTTCTTCTAATATTGAATAATAGTGGTGATAATAGGCATCCTTGTTTCATCCTTAATCTTACTGAAAAGACTTCTAACTTATCCCCATTGCAGATAATGTTTGCTGATGGTTTTAGGTAGATACTACTTATCATTTTAAGAAAAATTCCGCCTATTCCTATGCTCTCTATGGTTTTTAATAGGAATTGTTGCTGTATTTTGTCAAAAGCTTTTTCTGCATCTTTTTTAGATAATCATAACTTTTGTTAGATTTGTTATTGATATGATCAATTATGCAGATAGTTTTCCTAATATTGAACTAGCCCTGTGTTCCTGGTATGAATCTTACCTGATCATACTGTTTGATCCTGGTGATATATTGCTGTAATCTCCTTGCTAATATTTTATTTAAAGTTTTTGCATTGATATTCATTAAGGAAATTGATCTATAGTTTTCTTTCTCTGTTTTGGCTCTTCCTGGTTTAGGTATCAACACCATATTTGTGTCATAAAAGGAATTTGGTAGGACTCCTTTACTTATTTTCCCAAAGAGTTTATATAATATTTGAATTAATTGTTCTTTAAATGTTTGGAAGAATTCACATGTAAATCCATGTGACCCTGGGGATGACTTGTTCAGTTTCTTTTTCTAAAATTTATTTAGGTATTCTATTTCCTCTTCTGTTGATTTAGGCAGTTTATAATGGTGTACCCAAAACAGGAGCAAGACCCAAGTAACAATTTAGAAGTGAACCCTTTATTGGCGCCATGTTGGCTGAACGGGGCCCCTCCCCAGATCATACAGCAGTGAACCCAGGCCAAGCCTCAGCTTTTAAAGGGCAACAGTTAGGTATTACATAAGCAGGAACTTGCAGAGGCTAAAATCAGTGATTGGTCAGTACAAATTTTGAAATTCCCTCGATGACAATTCTCCCTAGGCATGGCTAAACCTAGCAGCCCACCCACCTCTGTGAAGGAGAGCTGGCTGGGGGAGGGGAAGAATGGGGCCAGGTACAACATTATTTTTGTAAATATTCATCCATTTCACTTAGATTGTCAGATTAATTGGCAACTGGGGAAAATAGAACCTAATTATTGCTTTCATTTCCTCTTCATTAGTGGTGAATTCATCCTTTTCATCTTAGATACTGGTAATTTGGTTTTCTTCTTTTTTTTTAATCAAACTAACCAAAGGTTTATCTTTTTTTGGTTATTTTCAAAAAATAAAACCAGGTCTGTTTTATTTATGAGTTCAATGATTTTCTTACTTTCAGTTTTATTAAACTCTCCTTTGATTTTCAGGATTTCTAATTTGGTATTTAACTGATCTTTTTTTTTTTTTTTGCTTTTTTTGGAGGGCAATTGGGGTTAAGTGACTTGCCCAAAGTCACATGGCTAGTTTTGTGTTAAGTGTCTGAGACTGGATTTGAACTTAGGTTCTCCTGACTCCAGGGCTGGTGCTCTATTCACTGCACCACCTAGCCACCCAACTAGGGGGTTTTAATTCATTCTTTTTCTAGTTTTATTAGTTGCATGTGCAATTTGTTGATCTGCTCTTTTTCTATTTTATTGATGTAAACATTTAGAATATAAATTTCCACCCAAGTACTACTTTGCGTGTATCCCATAAAATTTTGGCATGTTGTCTCATTATTGTTATTCTCTTTGATAAAATTATTGATTGTTTCTGTGATTTGTTGTTTTACCCACTCATTCTTTTTTTTTAAGAGAATATAAGATTTATTCAGTTGTTCTAGTAATGATTGGGTTGGATTACAGTATACGCATTAGGAATTTATCTCTTAAAGGATGGTATCTGCAGTAAGAATTATGAGTAGTCATGGTCATTCTAAGACAACTTACAGCCATTTTTACAGTCAAGACAACAGATGAATTTCAATTCAATATACAATAGAGTTAAAACATAATTCACACCCCTACCTCCATCATACAACTGGTGCCTCCTCAAGCATCTGTCTGTGGCAGAGGTAGCACACCAGTTCTCTCAGTGTAGAGAATTTAGTTTGGCAGAGAAGTTTTCTTATTTTTTTAAACAATAATACATTGCCATCTTTCGAGATGTTCCTGAGACTGGGCCAGGTAATAAAATAAACAAAAATGGGACTCAGTCTGTACTTTTTATACCAGTAAGATGTGGTTTGTAAGTACAGATTAATGGACTAGGAAAGAGTTGGTTTTTAGCCCAACAGTTAATTTGACAAGTGAAAATCAGGATTAGCAGCTCAAGAAATACATGTATTGGCTGGAGTAATAGATTCTAATTATCAAGGAGAAATTGTTGTAACATTCCATAATTTAGGTGAAGGGCCCATACAGATTCATAAAAATGATAGGATAGTTTAAGTGATTATCGTTCCTTGTAAAACAATGCCACTTGTAAAAACTGACCCCCCTTCCAAAATAACTGTCAGAGGAACTTAAAGATTTGGTTCTACTGATAGAATAAAATTGGGAGCTAAAGTAAAACGGAAGCCAGATGATGTTCCAAAGGCTGTGGAGATTATAGCGCATGGGAGGGATAACACTGTAACTATTGTTTATTCCAGAGAATATGATTACAAAATTGTACAGTAGAATATATGAGTTAAGGGTACAATTTTGTACTCCAGTAGCATGGCTGATCCTATATCTACCTTGTTTCTGGTTATTGTCTCTTTGCTTCTTCTTGGCTTTTTGTCTGTTCACTTTGTTTGCTAGATTTGTTTCTGCAGGTGTACCCTCTACCTGTAGATGCCTGATAGCTTAAGCTGGATGTTACCCCCTGTCTGCAACTGTGATGTGTCACCCTTGGACCTGGCATCAAGCATATTAAGAACTGACCTCTCAAATGGGACCCCTTGGGACAGGGACAGCTCTGTATCCAATTTCAGCAGCAAGTAGCCATGGAAGAAGAGACCTTTGCCCCTTACCCCAAGATTTTTGGGTCCCATTTGTTTGGGGGGGGAATGATGGGGAGCTTGTGCTCAAGCCCCACCCTAAAATATTGTTTTCTGTGTTTATTGTGTGCTATCCTTGTTATATTGATGTGAAATTCTGTTGACAACAGTTATTCCTAATGTATTTTTGCCAAGTAAGGGACATGAAAGATCTTGGGGCCGAATGTAAGGGTTATGGGATTTAAAGATCTTCCATGCCCCATTGGACTTGCTGATGTAGCAGGAATGGGTGGGGTAAGAGAAAGCTGAAGCCAAGCTAGAGTTCCTGCGGTGATTGGCAGTAGTAGCAGCAGCAGCAGCAGCAGAGGCAGCGGCAGCCGGAGGTAGAGGCCTAGGTGGAGTTGGAGCTGATCTTTTTGAGTCAGCCAGAATTTCTGCTAAGGACTCCTGCTGAGAACTGCCAGGGCCGGAGCTGCTGGGAGCATGCTTCCTGGATGCTGAGTAGTTGCTGCGAGTGGGTAGAGGAGGACCTTTGCCTGAGGTAGCCTGTTCTGTTTTGAAGGCTTGAGAATATGGGTGTTTACTACATTAACTACATGTGCCAACTTCATAACTACTGTGATAGACTTGACTTTCTGGTTTGGAGACTCAGTTTTCTGGTATTTGAATAAATGTTCTAGCTTTATTCCCCATGTATAGAGCCTGGTATATTTTGTGATTAATAACCATATCAGGGCAGCTAGGTGGTGCAGTGAATAGAGCACTGGCTATGGAGTCAGGAGGACCTGAGTTCAGATCTGGCCTCAGACACTTAACACAAAAACTAGCCGTGTGACCTTGCGCAAGTCACTTAACCCCAATTGCCCTCCAAAAAGCAAAAAAAATTAAAAAATAAAAGTCAAAGATTTATAACCATATCAGCATATTTATAGTTACCATAGGCATTTTTAATACTGCATTGTTGATACACAGTACTAGCTGTCATCCTAGCTTTTGTTGAGATAGATTGTAATGCCAAGCAGTTCTACATTTTGTATCTAGGAATTTCCCTGACACCAAGACTTAGTATACTACATAAAGCTTCCATTTGTACCGGCATTAACATATCAATGTTATAACTGTACAGCACGTTATGTTACCTTTGACTTTCACCTGTGTCTGTCTCCATTTGTGTATTTTCACAGAAGCCCAATACTTATTGGTTGAAATATTCACACAACTGTTTTTCAAAACATTTTATTGCATCATATTTGGTACCTTCTGTTTGACAACAAAAGGGAAATTTCATATGTAACTGCAGAAATAAGAAGCTGATCTGTTATTAAAAAAATTTTGGGCCTTTTAAAAGTTACAAAGTCTTGGGCTTGCCTGAAACAACTGAGTAAGAAATATATTCTTAGAAATGTAGGGCTTCAAGTACTGCAAACCTGTGACAATGTGAAAAAATTTCAGAGGTATCTAAACTACAGCACTTTTAATTTTTTCTGCATAGCATGAACAAGGCCTGCTGAGGTTTTTAACTATTAGTCTCTTGATCAGTCATAGAATGGTAGTAAGGAGTTCTACTCTTTACTTTCAAAGCCATGGTGGGTTCCCTATTTTCACTTTGGAGTAAAAAATTCATACTTCCTTTTTAATTAGTTGGTACCACATCACAATGCATTTGGTTCTTGCATTACAGTTTTATTAAGTTTGGCCAAAACAATGCTTAAAGGCTTGCCCCAGGACAGCAATGTTAACTATTTTTTTTTCAACTTTTTGATTAAAATTGAGATTATTCTAACTGGTTCCTTCAGTTAAAAACTGTGGTACAAGAACACCAAACTGATCGTGTACTGTGAATTTTGGAGACACAACAAGCTTATTGAATACCCTATGTTTCTTAATAATTCTGCTTGGTATCTTTGTCCCATTCACTACAACATCAAGCATCTTTTGTAGGTTTATCTGTAAATAGTGATTCACATTGCATACTTCCTGTGGTCAGATCAACCCCATATCAAAACCAGTCAGATGCTAAAACCCCAACAACTCTTTGTGGTCAGTGAAAGAATCCAGTGCTAAAACAGCATTTATAAAGCTGTCTGACATACAGTAATCTCACAAGACAAATTTAAAGTAATACTTCTGCAACACACCTGCTTTGTTAGTTGTAACAGCCTCCAAATTTCATATAAATTAGTTTAAAACCATGGGTGGGTAGGTAGGTATAGAATAAGGTATTTTTTTTTCTCTCAATTTTAGCAGCTTTTAAGTTTTAAGAAACAACCTATATCCTGTAATAGGTTAGATATTTTATATAATTTTTCAGCATGTTAAAAAAATATAAAACACTATTTGAAGGCTAAATGTTGACTTCTTCAATTCTGTGTAAGTTAGAGCAATGCAGCAACGTGACAAAAATATTACACACTAGATATGGTCCGAAGTGATTTCATTTGCTTAAGGGGCTCAAATTTTGTTGGCCAGTTCTTCAGTTTCTGCAGAACGATTTATCATGATCTTGGTGTCTTCCTCATACCCAGGAGTCATGAAAGCCAGAGCACAGGGGAAAAGCTTATGGCACTCTGTAGCTTCTTTACATTCTCCAAGGCTCCTGTCACACAAGGCTTCCAAAGCTTCCATGCATGTCTGGAGGTTCCTGTTACAGACTTAGTGTTGTTGCCAACTCTTCTGACTAGAGGGATCCAAGTAATATACCATTTTGGCAGCTGATAACCTATGTGGCAATGAATAAAAGTTCCTCTACAGGAAAATTTCATTAAAGTTTTTTGGATTGGTTGCTCCAAAAAGCCGGTTCATCTCTTGTTTTAATACTGTCCTCATTACATCGGGTAGGTCTTTGCTTCAGACCCTGTAGCACTGAAGAGGCAAATCACATACTCATGAAGCCAAGGATGACTGGAATCAATAGCAAATGCCCCCTTTACTGACCGAAGCATCCAAAGAAACTTTTCTTTCCTAAAGTAAATCTTAAAGGCAAAATGATGGGTCTCTATCTTGTTCTTTACTAAGTTCTTCAATGGTGTTAAAATTTTAATAGCTTCTTCCAATGGAGTTTCAACGTTGGCCAGTTTCTCAGGGATAAGTTCTTCTTTTGGATCTCCAATTTCCTCCTCCTCCTCATCCTTCTTCTGTTGCTTCTCTCTCCACATTCTTTTTTTTTTTTTTGGCTTTTTGGAGGGGGGTCAGGGCAATTGGGGTTAAGTGACTTGCCCAAGCTCACATGGCTAGTAAGTGTTAAGTGTAGGAGGCCAAATTTGAACTCAGATACTCCTGACTCCAGGGCTGGTGCTCAATTCACAGCACCACCTAATTGCCCCAGGGTATATGTTTTTCAATCTTGGGTGGGACCCCACCCAACTCAAAAACCTTACAAAGAGAATTCAGTCTAGGCAAGATCTTGCCCTTAGGACATAGTCCCTCTTCCTTTCAGCCTTCCATTAGGATTTAGGGTGGCCCAACTTATGAAGGAGAAAACCAGCCAGCCTCATCTGGGTTCAGATGGACTTTTCTGTTCAGATTGCTGGAGGCAGCTGAGTCTTGTAATTGGGTCACTTCTCAGCAGGAGGAGCAGAAGACTTTTTGACCATCTCCTCATGAATATGTCCACCTCATCATTGATTGTAAACCAATCAGAGTTGATTTCCACCTCATGACTATCCCCTTTTACAAATCTATTTAAGTATTCAATATTCTTGGGGGGTAGGGATTCTTTGGTTTATGAGAGAAAGCCAAATGACCATCATTTTGTCTATTAAACATCCAGAAACTATGTCTCTTGAACTTTTCATTCCTCACACTATACTTAAGTGAGAGTATATGTTTTTCCTTCTTTGAGCCAAATCTGATGCGATTAAGACTCAAACATGGCTCACCCTCCTCCCTTCTTTTCCTCTACTGTAATACGTCTTTCACTCCTCTTTATGAGATAGAATAAAGTCCTCTTCTCCCAGTGTAATCCTCTTTTTCACCCCTTAATTTTTTTGTATCATCCCATCAAAGTCAACTTCTGTTCTCACCCTCTGTCTGTGTAGACTGCCCTAGGTCTATGTATGCTATGTATACTGTCCTAATAGAGATACAGTAAACAGTTTAACCTTATTAACCTCTTTCCTGTTGACCTTTTTATGCTTCTCTTGAGTCTTGTATCTGAAAATTGGATTTTCTGTTCAGCTCTAGCCTTTTCATCAGGAAAGTCTGAAAGTCCCCTGTTTCATTGAATATCCATTTTTTCCCCAAAAAAATATGCTCAGTTTTGCTGTGTAGGTGATTCTTTTTTTTTTTTTGCCTCTGCAGCCCCCGGAGCCTTCTGGAGTGTTGCACATTTATTGGGGGAAGGGGGGTGCAGGGGGGTTCACAGGTTCTTCAGCCACTGGAGGGATGGCCCCTGGGCATCCTGGGGGTGGCTGGGCACGTCAGGCATGTTGCCATCATCTCGGAGGGGAACCAGGTAGTTGTAGGGGGTCGCGCGGTTGATCATGCCGGCGTACTGCATGTAGGGGCTCAGGGGGGGCACGAGCAGCGCCAGGGTGCCAATGGCGAAGGACACGGTCAGCACCGGCTCCTTGGCCCAGGCCTCCTTCAGGAACCGGCCCAGTCTGCCCGCCATGTTGGCCTCTGTGTGTAGGTGATTCTTGGTTGTAATCCTAGCTCCTTTGCTTTCCAGACTATCATATTCCAAGCCCTCTGATCCTTTAAGGTAGAAGCTGCTAAAACCTATGTTACCCTGACTGTGAATTCTTGTTATTTGAATTGTTTCTTTCTGGCTACTTGTAATGGGAATGTACATTTTAAAGATCTTCCCTGCCCCTAGGCTAAAGTGCACCTGGAGCCTGGGTAGAAGGCTTGTTTTTCAGTAGATACTTCTTGATTGGCCAGTGAGTCAATAAAGTTGTTACATTCTGAGCCAGGAGAAGGCTATATAAGCCCTGATGTGTAGCTTTGTTTTGGGGCTCACTTTGAGAAGTGTTCTGTGATTTGATCTAGATTCTGGGAAGCCGTTGTTGAGATCCCCCCCTCAGCTTTGAAAAACCCAGATGTTGAAATCCAGATGTTGATTTGGTATGGATGTAATGTTTGGACAGTTTGGAAATCTGTCTACTTGATCTATTTCTCTGTCTTGATCATTCTGTCTGTGTATTCTGAAGTTCGGGGTGCTGACCTTTTTCCCCTGAACTAGGTAAACGATACATATTTCACTGATTAAAGTAAGCTTGTTAACCCATTTTGAGTTGCTTTCCTCTATCAAAGCAAATCTAAGAACCTGTGTTCGCAGCCACCCTGGGGATGCTGGGGTGCTTGCTGCTACACTACTTGCAGTATTTTCTCCTTGACCTGAGAGTTCTGGAATTTGTCTCTAATATTCCTGGGAGTTTTCATTTTGTGATCTCTTTCAGGAGGTAATTGGTGAATTCTTTCTATTACTTTTGTACCCTCTGGTTCTAAGATATCAAGGCAGTATGTTTGCCATCTTGGGGTAGGGGGTAGGGGGGAGATGGGGAGAAAATTTGGAACTCAAAATCTTGTGGATTTAAAAAAAAGAAAGTAATCTACTTAAAAAAAGATATCAAGGCAGAATTACTTGATAATTTCTTAATTGATGCTGTCCAGGTTCTTTCTTCTGATCATAGCTTTCAGGTAGTCCAATAATTCTTTTTTTAAAATTAATTCTTTAATTTATTAATTTGTTTGTTTCCTTTTAGTTTACAGGATTCAATTCCACAATTCCTTGAATTTCACATTTTGTCCCCCTCCCTCCCCTCCCCCCCCATGGCGTCTTATAATCAAGTATAGGATCTGTAGATACTAGTCCAATAATTCTTAAATTATCTCTCCTGGATCTATTTTCCAGGTCAATTGTTTTTCCAATGAGATATCTCACATTTTTTCTGTTTTTCATTTTTTACATCTTGTTTGTTTGATTCTTTTTTTTATTAAAAAAAAATTTTTTTTTGCCTTTTGGAAGGAAATTGGGGTTAAGTAACTTGCCCAAGGTTACACCGCTAGTTTTTTTTGTGTGGATGTTAAGTGTCTGAGGCTGGAACTGAACCCTGGTCCTCCTGACTCCAGGGCCAGCACTTTACTCACTGTGCCACCTAGCTTCCCCTTGTTTGATTCTTTTTTTAAATTAAAAAAATTTTTTTTTATTGATTCTTGATGTCTTGTAGAGTCATTAGCTTCTACTTGCCCAATTCTAATTTTGTTTTTCTTTTTGGAGGGGGAAGGCAGAGCAATTGGGGTTAAGTGATTTGCCCAAAGCCACACAGCTAGTAAGTGTGATCAAGTATCTGAGCTCGAATTTGAACTCAGGTCCTCCTGACTCCAGGGCCGGTGCACTATTCACTGCACCACCTAGCTGCGCCCCCCCCGCCCCAATTCTAATTTTTAGGGATTTTTTCTTCAGTTAACTTCTGTACCTCCTTTTCCATTTGGCCAATTCTATTTTTTAAGGAGTTTTTTTCGCTTTCCAAGCTGTTGATGCTTTTTTCATGATTCTCTTACATAACTCTTATTTCTTTTCCCAATTTTTCTTCTACCTCTCTTATTTGATTTTTGAAATCTTTTTTGAGCTCTTCCAGGAGGACTTTTTGAGCTTGGGACCAATTCATACTTCTCTTTGGGGCTTCACACGTAGGTGTTTTGACATTGTTGTCCTCTTCTGAGTTTGTGTTTTGATCTTCCTTGTCACCATAGTAGCTTTTTGTTTTGTTTTGTTTTGCTCATTTTCTAGCCTATTATGTGACTTTTAAAGTTGAGTTTTGCTCCTAGGGTACAGGGGCACTGTCCCAAGCTTCTTGGCCCAGTCACTGACTTTCTGGGTCTGTTGTGCTAGGGTCTCTGGGGCTGGCAATTTGCCCACTGTGCTGGGGTCGCCTGGGATGGCTTCATCTTTTAACCAACTCCTTGCTCCCTGCCCTTCTTGCAAAACACTGAGTACTTGCAGCCTATGACAAGCTGCAGCACCAGGCCTTTCTTTCCTCCCTGAAGGGAAAGATTTTTGCAGCTGGGGGTGAGGGGAGGAATTGCAGATATACATCATTAAGAACTCAGTACATCTAGAGTAGCTTCCCCCAATGTCACAAGTGTTCTTTATCTCATTTATCTTGCATGCAGCACTATACAAAGTATCATTTAAAAGAGATAATTCTTCAGTCACTGTCTAAAGATAAAATGGAGAACATATAACATTTAACTATAGCAATAGTTCATGCATAATGCTGTTTCTTGCACAAGGGACTTCATCTCCCAACTCTGGACAGACTCGCAGTTGTCCCCCTTTCCTGGAATGCTCTCCTTTCTCATCACTGCCTCCTGATTGTCTTCAAGTCTCAGCTAATGTCTCATTTTATTCAGGAAGCCTTTTCCAGCCTCCCTTAATGCTAGTGCCTTCCCTCTCAGATTTTTGTTTGTTGTTGTTATTGTTTAGCTGTATCTGACTCTATGTGACCTTCAGGACTTTTGTTTATGGGATTTTCTTGGCAAAGATACTGGCATGGTTTGCCATTTCCTTCTCTAGTGTGTCCCTATTTTACAGCATAGGAACTGAGGCAAATAGGGGTTAAGTGACTTACCCAGGGCCACACAGTAAGTATCTGAAGCTGGGTTTGAACTTAGATCTTCCTGGCTCCAAATTAAATACTCTATCCACTGTACCACCACTGCCTCTCTCCTAGACTAGCTCCAATTTATCCTGTCTAGAGATTGTACATAATTATCTGCGTTTTGCCTCCACCCATCTCCCCCAGAAACTGTGAGTTCCTTGAGTGCAGGGGCCATCTTTTGCCTTTCTTTGTATTTTCAGTGCTTAGTACAGAGCCCAGCATATAGTAGGTGCTTAATAAATGCTTGGAACAGAAGAAAAGAAAAATAGGATGGTGCTAATAATAATGAACATGATAATGTATAACAGGTATACACACTTATAGTAGTAGTACAAATGTATGAGTAAATAAAATTTAAACAGAAAAAGAGGTGAGATACACGTGATCAAAGTTGACAACATATTAAAATAGGCCATTACATCTGAAGTCTGCATTATATAAAGTTGTATTAATTAGTGTTGTCATATGACATCTTACCTTACCTGCAATATCATAAGTTAATTTGTGATGTTTCTGCTTTTATAGCTGATGGTTGTCCTGGGCTTTTCTAGCTTTTCACACAGCTAGTGTCAAGTGTTTGAAGCCTAATTTGAACTCAGGTCCTCCTGTCTCCAGGGCCAATGCTCTATTCATTGTGCCACCTAGCTACCCCAAGGTTCTAAACTTCTTGGTTTCTTTCAAAGCCAATACTTCCTTGCTTGTTAATGTTTCTACCTTGGTCAGAGTGGTTCCAGGAAGTGAATTCATATGGAAATACTTCTCCTGCAATATCTTGGCAGTTAGAGAAGTTTTCTATATTTCTAATTTCAGTTAGAGAATAGTGTAAATAAATACATAATTTCTATTCTATGCAAGTTAATGGACCTTCCCAGAAAACTGTGAACTTCTTGTCTATGGAGCGCAGGTTAAGAATCTCTGGTCTAAATAGAGATACCTAGAATTCACTTAAAATTATTAAATAATTGCTGATATTATATAAATATATACTATAATGATATATACATAATAAAGCCAATTACAATCATTAATAACTTAATCAAAGTAGTGGGGTATAAAATAAAGCTATACAAATCATTAGCCTTTTTTTCTATTGCCAACAAAACTCATCAAGAAGAAATAGAAAAAGAAATTTCATTCAAAATTAGTACAGAATGTATAAAAATTTGATAGTCCACCTACCAAGACACAAGTAGGAATTGTATGAATACTACAAAGTGATCTTCTTAAAATTAAATTTTATTTTATTTCCAAATCTGCATTCTCTCCCTCTCATTTCTCTCTCCTCCCCACCCCAATTGGGAAAGAAAAAAACAAAAAGAAAACAAAGCCCCTGTTGTATAGTCAGGCAAACAAATTCTAGTATGGCCATGTTAAAAAAAAAAGTTTCAGTCTATACTACGAATTCATCACTTCCCTAGCAGGAGTCAAGGGGCATGTTTCATCTTGAGTCTTCTGGAATTTTGGTCACTTGTGTCTATCAGAGTTCATAAATGTTTTAAAGCGTTTTGTCCTTACAATATCACTTATATAATATAAATTGTTCTCCTGGTTCTCCTCACTTGACTCTGCATCAGTTCATGGGAATACTTTTTTCCCATGTTTTTCTGAAACCATCCCTTTCATCATTTCTTATAGCACAATAGTATTCCATCATATAGGGGCAGCTAGGTAGCATGGTGGATAGAGCCCTAGAGTCAGGAAAACTCATCTCCCTGCATTCAAATCTGGCCTCAGATACTTACTAGCTCTGTGACCCTGGGGTTTGCCTCAGTTTCCTCATTTGTAAAATGAGCTGGAGAAGGAAATGGCAAACCACTCAGCTTTCTTTCCAAGAACACCCCAAATGGAGTCATGAAGAGTTGGACATAACTGAAAACAACTGACTGAACAACAACATTCTATCACATACGTGTACAACATTTGTTCAGCCACTCCCCAACTGATGGGCTACCACAAAAAGAGCTTCTATAAATATTTTTGTACACATGGGTCCTTTTCCTCTTTCTTTGATACCTTTGGGAGTTGTAGGCATAGTAGAGGTCTTTCTGGGTCAAAGGATATACACAGTTTAATAACTTTTGGAGCATAGTTCCAAATTGCTTTCCAGAATGACTGGGCCAATTCACAATTCTACCAACAATGCATTAGTGTACTTATTCTCCTACAGCCCTTCTAGCATTTGTCATTTTCCCTTTTTGTCAACTTGGCCAATCAGATGAGTGTAAGGTAGGAACATAGATTTGTTTTAATTTGTGTTTATCTAATTATTAGTGATTTGGAGCATTTTTTCCTTATGGCTACTGATATCTTTTATTTCTTCCTCTGAAAACTGTCTATTCATATCCTTTGACCATTGGGGAATGGCTCTTATTCTTATAAATTTGAAACAGTTCCCTGTATATCTTAGAAATGTGACCTTTATCAGAAAAACTTGTTGCAAAAGTTTTTCCTCCTATTTACTTGCTTCTCTTCTAATTTTATTTTATTTTATTTTATCTTTTGCTTTTTGGAAGAGGAAGGCAGGGTAATTGGGGTTAAGTGACTTGCCCAAGGTCACATGGCTAGTAAGTGTTAAGTGTCTGAGGCCAGATTTGAAGTCAGGCCCTCCTTACTCCAGGGGTGGTGCTCTGTTCACTACACAACATAGACACCCCCCTCTTCTAATTTTAACTGCATTGGCTTTAATTGGTTTTATTGGTATGGAAACTTTTTAATTTTATGTAATCAAAATTTTCCATTTTACCTTCTATGGTCCTCTCTTTTT
Organism: Petaurus breviceps papuanus; assembly: GCF_028583685.1. NCBI lineage: Eukaryota > Metazoa > Chordata > Mammalia > Diprotodontia > Petauridae > Petaurus > Petaurus breviceps. Next base: position 3,847,952 of record NW_027187282.1, on the reverse strand, counting down.
TGGTTATGAATTCTTCCTCTCTCCATAGCTCTGATACGTAATTTTGTCCTTGCTTGTCTGTTTATGATTTCATCTTTTATGTCTAATTCAGGTAGCCATTTGGAGCTTATTTTATGTGTTATGAAATGTTGGTCTGTACCTAATTTCTGCCAAACTGCTTTCTAATTTTCCCAGAATGTTTTGTCAAATAGTGAGTTCTTGCTCTTGGAGCTGATATTTTTTGGTTTATCAGATACTAAATTGCTGTACTTGTTACTTTTGCACCTAATCAGTTCCACTGATCAATCTCCCTATTTCTGGCCCAGTACCAAATGATTTTGATGATTGACTATTCTGAATTATAGTTTGAGATTTGATGCTGCTAGGTCCTCTTCATTCCCAGCTTTTTCATTAATGTCCTTGAAATTTTTTGTTTTTTTCTCCTCTAGATGAATTTTCTTATTCTTTTTTTTGAGCTCTATAAAGTAATCCTTTTGTACTTTCATTGGTATTGCACTGAATAGGTAAGTTAATTTAGGTAGCATTGTCATTTTTATTATGTTGGCCCAGTCTATCCATCATCAATTACTATTTTTAATTCATTGTACTCTGCAAAATATGCATTTCATATTTCTGCTGTAAAACATGCATTTAATATTTCTGCTTTTCCACATTTGTTTGTGAGGATTTTATGCCTCAGTTGTTTTTTTTTTTTAAAGCAATCAGGGTTAAGTAACTTGCTCAAGGTTACACAGCCAGTTATTTCTGGGTGTGGTGCTGAGTATCTGAGCCCGGATTTGATCCAGGTCATCCCAACACTGGAGCCGGTGCTCTTTACTCGCTGAGCCACCTGGCCGCCCCTAAGCAATTGGGGTTAAGTAACTTGCTCAAGGTTACACGGCCAGGTGTTTCTGGGTGGGTGCTAAGTGTCTGAGCCCGGGATTCGATCTCCAGGTCTTCTCAACACTGGAGCCGGTGCTCTTACTCGCTGTGCTACCTGGCCACCCCAGTTTGTTTTCTTTAAGATCTTCTTTAACTTACACTCCTAACTATTCTTCCTTTTCTCTTCTCTCTTTTCCCTTCCATTTCCTGTTGAGCAAAATGTACTTATGTACCTAACCACTAGTGTGTTTATATTTGGTGTGTGTGTATTCTTCCCTTCTTTTGACTAGTTCATATAAGAATGAGGTTCAGATGCTGCCCACTTCTCCCACTCCTTGTTTGTATTGACTTCTTTATGTGGGATAATTTCCCCCATTCATCTTCTCCCTTCCTCCCCCTTAAGTATGTTCCTCTTACCCTTTCTTTCCATTCTTCAAGATTATCAAAATGCAACAGAACCGTTTCTAGTCTTCTAGCAACAGCAGCAGCAGCTTAGACCCTTTTAAGTAGCTGTTATCAAGGAACCTCCTGGCTATAAAAACGAATTGAGCTGAAGGGCAGAAACTCACTGGAAGGGCACCCACCCAAATGAATTGAAATGACAGGGCTGGTAATATGTGTAAATACTGTTGTTGCCCTGTTAAGCTTTGTTTTCCCAGAGACAGAAGCTAGGGGCAGGAGCTCATGGAGCTTCCTGTGTCTGGACTCAGGCAGGAGCAGGGAGAGCTTGGAGTGGATCAGTTTCTTCCCCCATGAGCTGAGACATGGAGCAGGAGCAGAGAGCTGCTTGTGTGTCAACTGAGGCAGGAACCAGAAGCCCTCAGCCCATAGACCTGCAAGAGGGAGAGGAACCCCAGAGTTAGGGACTTGGTCCTAAGTTGAGATGGAGGCTTTGAAGCAAAGCAGGAGCAGTGAGAGTGCTTTCCTGCCATGCCCCCCTGGGATGGTTTGGGACCCAGGGGTGAAATTACTTATGGTGGGAGTGGGAAGGTATCATAACCCTCAGAAACCTACCTTGCTGGCTTTGTTACCCAGCTGCCCCTCAGGACTTGGAAATGGGGGCTGGAGCAGTGTTAGGACTTGGACTCTTTGGCTCATTCAAGTATGCATGTACCTAAAAGTGCCAGGTGGGAACCTGCAATGGCAGTGTAGAAAGGACACACCCCCAAGAAGATTTTTAGGATTTGGATACTCTAGGGGTAGAATGTGTTGTATTCTCTGCAACCCCTGGGAATGTCTTGTGCTAGGGAAGACCCTGGCCTGGGACCCCTGATTGTATAAGATATACTGAATGCAATGATATATGCTGTGTGCCATGTTACATGCAGAGTGTTATGTTATGTACTGAATGATATGTTTTATTTAAGGTCATGTGGCCACCCTGGTAATAAGTTGTTATGAGTTGTGAATGCTTTAGTTTCTTCAATAAGGTTTAGTTTTGAATAAATAGAGTGTTCATTATACCTTGCAATAAGATCGTTAAAATTATTCACAGCAGCAGCCCTCAAGTGTGCTGTGTTGATTGGCATTACATGAGGGTGGAGCCAAGAGGGCAGAGAAAAGCCAAGAAGTTGCCTGAGCTCTCTCCAGTTTCCCTCAAAACAATGTTAAAACTAAGCCTCTAAACTAATTCTGGAATGATAGAACCTATAAGATGGAATGAAACAACTCTCCAACCCAAAATAACTTAGAAAGACTTCAGGAAAGGTCTGTCTCTTTTGGGCAAAAGGGAAGTACAGCCCAGCGTAGGTGCTTTCCGGGGAAGCCAGGACATTGGCTGGTTGTTCTTTGTTCTTGGAAAGAACCAAAATGGCATCACTATGTTAGAGTCAAGTTACAATGTAGCAAATTGTGGCTGATAAGGTCAATATGAGCCCCAAATGCTCTACCACAGGTTGGGCACAAATAGTCCATGTGAACACTTGGGGTGGATTCCCCAAATTTGCACATCCTGTGTTTCCTTTGAGCTGTTTCAATTCTGCTTTGCTCGTAGAGCCCAGCACCTTCTCTGATGTGGGTACACCATGTGGGTGGGCCTGTGCCAGTATCTCCCATGTCACACAATAAAAGTTCTTAAGAGAAACCTTGAGAGTGTCCTTGTATCACTTCTTCTGACCTCCATGTGAACACTTGCACTGTGTAAATTCTCCCTAAAACAGTCTTTTAAGCAAGCATACATTTTGCATTCAAACAGCGCAGCCAGCCCATTCGAGTTGCTCTCTCTGCAGTAGAGTTTGAATGCTTAGTAGTTTACTTCAAGAAAGGACCTCAGTGTCTGGTATCTTATCCTGCCAGGTTATCTCCATAATCTTCCCAAGACAATTCAACTGGAAGCTGGGGTATCCAGGCAAGCCAGGGGGAGGCTCTTAGCCACAGCACAGAGCTGCAACTAAGGCACCATGTTTCTGGATCAGCAGGCCAGTGGCACAGCAGGTCAAGCTGTGAGGCCTCCAACCCCAGCACAGCAGGCAAACTGTCAGCCCTGGAATCCTGGGCACAACAGGAGTGACAAGGCCAGCCACCCCAATGCAGTGAACAAGCTGAAGGACCCGACATAGAAAGCCAGTAACCAGGCCCTGGCCACCAGAGCAAAAAGCTTGGAATAGGGCCTCCTTTGCCCCAGGATCAGATCTCAACTTTAAAAGTCACAAAAGAGGATAGAAAATGAGCAAACAAACAAACAAAAAGTCCTGACCACAAAAAGCTACTATGGTTACAGTAACACAAACAGTAAAAGTAAACAAACTCAGAAGAGTTGTCAGTGTCAACATGCCTATATGCAAAGAAGCCTCAAAGGTGAATATAAATTGGTCTTAAGCCCAAAAAGTCCTCTTGGAAGAGCTAAAAAAAAAATTGGGAAAAGAAATGAGTTATGCAAGAGAATAATGAAAAAGAGTCAACAACATGGAAAAGAAAGCACAAAATTTGGCTAAAGAAAACATTTCCTTAAAAAATAGAATTGGCGAAACAGAAAAGGAGATACAAAGGCTAACTGAAGAACCATAGGTTACTTCCTGAAAGAAACTCCAAAATGAAAACTCCCTTATAATCAAAATCTAGAGCTTCCAGATCAAAGAAAAAAATACTGCAAGCAGCTAAAAAGAAAGCAAGTACAAAGCAACCACAATAAGTCAATATAAAAGATTGTAGCGTTTGGAACATAATTTTCCTGGAAGCAAAGGATCTTGGCTTACAATAAAAAATAATTTACCGAGTAAAACTGAGCATAATTCTATGGAGGAAATAAATTTTTTAATGAAGCAGAGGACTTGCAAGCATTCCTGATGAAATTATTTTTCTTTGGTAACTCCTTTTAGCAAGTACTATTTTCTTTTTTTGAGATTAGAGGATCTCTCTATTTGGTCTTCTGTTAGCTTAGTATTTTTGAAGCTATTTCTTTTTGGTTCTCAGTTTCTGTAGCATACAACTGTGTGCAGTAGGTTTTTCTAATTTGCTGTGGGCAGCTCAGTGTCCAGCACTTAGCATGATTCAGAGACATGAATAAGAAATGACCAGGTCATGTGGGTAGTTCAAGGAAGAAAGATGAACTCCACTTATTGATTCTTAGGACAAGGTTTTTATAGAGCAATGAGAAAAGGAAGGGGACTCAAGTATTCATATCATTATCTTAGCCTGTCATATCCTGGAAGTAGCATGGAATAGATAATTTGATAAGGATTTGTTGTCTAGGTGACAAAAGTCTTAGGGTAAGGCCTTTGATCTAGGCCTCAGGTATCTGCTAATGCAGCCACAGTCATAAACAGATACAATTGAGAGCAAACTTCAAAGCCAAAGCTGCAATCCTAAAAAGACATCATGTTCAGAGCTGACCGCCCAAAGATACCTGAGTGCTGAATCAAATATTTTAGTTCTTAATAACTAAAATCTTGGGGTATAGCCTATTGATCTCAGAACTCAGGTAACATCCTTATAAGTGTACCCCATAACAAAGAACTCAGGAGCTAACTTGACAAAAAGTTACATCTCAAAGAGATTCTTGTTTTAAAGTCCACTATTAGGATTTAACATCTGAGTCCTGAACCAGGCTTCTTTGGCTCCCCACACTAATTCTTTTTCATCTTTTCTGGTTTTTATATATCCTGGTGAGGTTATTGACTATTTTGTTGATTTGAATCTTTTTTGCCCTCTTCTTTTTAATCAGACTGGATGTTAGTCTTTATTGATTGAGTCTGACTTCAGGTTGAGACATGCTATTTTTCACTTTTTTGTGGTGGGTTGGTTTTTTTTTTTTATTTGTGTTTTCTTTCACAACATGAAATATTGAAATATGTTTTGCATAATTGAATATGTAAAAACTATATAAAATTCCTTACTATCTCAGGTATGGGGGAGTGGAGAAAGGGAGGGAGATAATTTGTAACTCAAAATTTTAAAAAACAATGTTAAAAATTTTTTTTAATATGTAATTGGGGAAATAAAATATTATTATTACCGTGTTTCCCCGATAATAAGACACTGTCTTATTATTTTTTTTTGGACAGAAAAACACCGGAGGGCTTATTTTCAGGGGAGGGCTTATTTTAATGGACATTGACAGCAATTTTAATAAACAGGTAAATGTGAACAAAAAAATGTACCTTTATTCAATAAGCAAATCACTGGGGAAGAACAGGATGACGCGCTCACTGCTGCAGCTCTGATTGGATGCAGCTCGGAGCGCGTGTAGCGCAGGGGATCACCTTCACTACAGTAGCAATCTCAATAGGGCTTATTTTCAGGGGAGGGCTTATTTTAGAGGAACTTTACACAGTAAGGGGAGGACTTATTTTCGGGATAGGTCTTATTATCGGGGAAACACGGTATTTAAAACAATTGGGGTTAAGTAACTTGCTCAAGGTTATATGGCCAGTTATTTTGTGTGGGTGTTAAGTATCTGAAGCCGGAACCGATCCCGGGTCTCCCAACTCTGGGGCCGGCGCTCTTACTCACTGTGCCATCTGGCCACCCCAATATTATTAAAAAAATTTTGTAAGTCTTTTCAAAGGACCGGCTTTTAGCTTTGTTTATCATTTCTACAGTTTGCATTTGCCTTCCAGTTTACCTATTTCTCCCTTAATTTTTAGTATCTCTTCTTTTGTGCTTATTTTGGGTCTGTGAATTTGTTGACTTTCTAATTATTAAAATGTACATTCAGTTCATCAGTTGTTATCTTTTTAATTTTTTATTTGTTTTAAATTTTTGTTGTGTATTTGTTTTTATTTGTTCTGTTTTTTTCACTTAATAGTATTTTATTTTTCCAGTTACATGTAAAGATAGTTTTCAACATTTACATTTATAAGATTGAGTTCCAAATTTTTTTCTCCCTCCCTTCCCTTTCCCCTCCCCAAGACAGCAAGCACTCTGACATAGGTTAAACATGTACAATCATATTAAACATATTTCCACACTAGTCATGTTGTGAAAGAAGAATCAGAACAAAAGGGAAAAACCATGAGAAAAAAAACCACAAATACAAAAAAAGAGAAAATACTATACTACAATCTCCATTCAGACTCCATAATTCTTTCTTTGGGATGTGGATAACATTTTCCATATTGAGTCTTTTGGAATTATCTTTAGATTATTGTATTGCTGAGAAGAGCTAAGTCTATTAAAGTTGATCATCACACATGAAGGGTTAATGAAATATTAAAGCTCTTCCCTGTATATTTATAGGCTTACATGACTATATATGTTGACCTTTCTCCTTGAAACTGGGGCTGTGTTCCCAGGACTAGGGTTGGCCACTCTTCTAGGAATATATGGAATTAGTACTGTGTCCTTTTGAACACAGACATTTTACCATATCAATCATAGATGTCTTGTTCCTTTGAACTCTGGCCCAGTCCATAGCCACAACACATCCTGTGTTGAGTCACCTACAACCCTGGCACTGAGCCAGTCAGGTGCTAAATCATGCTGTGCCAATTCCTTCTTTGTTTGAAACTGGATATAATCTGGAAAAATTACTATGTTCTTTGGAGTAACACTCATGAGGAGGACGCTCTGCCCAAGATACTTTCCCAGCCAGGACTCTGGGAGCTGAAATCAAGGGACTCCCCGGCATGTGAACACAGATGTTGGTGCTTCCCTGGTTTGGTGATGTATGTAAATATTTCTATTACTGTGTTAAGCTTTATCTTTATCTTTCTATATTTTTTAATATTGCTTTATAATGTCCTTGTGTGCAGAATTAATGTTATGCTGATTCTAATCCTGTGTGGGTGTGTCCATTATACTGTGCAATCCAATCCTAAAAACACTTAAAGCAATGTTTCTCCACAATGTTGCTGTTTCTGTGTACAATGTTCTAGTTCAGCTCACATCATTCAGTATCAGTTCATGTAAGTCTTTCCAGGTTTTTCTGAAGTCCTTCTGCTCATCATTTCTTGTAGCACAATATTGTATTCTAATATATTCATATCCCACAACTTGTTCAGCCATTCCCCCATTGATGAGTACCCTTTCAATTTCTTTAATGCATTAGGTGTCTGATAGCATTATTCCAAGCCCTGCTTTTTTTGATTTATGTGATGCGTAAGGAAATTTTGTTCTAGATCATTCTGTGTATATCTTTGTTTTGTACATCTGTTTCTTGTTTCTTCAGAGAATGGGGTTTTATCTGCTTATCTTGTCACTCTTTTTCATCTTATTAGATTACTTACTATAATCACCTTTAAAGTTATGAGAGTCAGGTTTATGCTTTTCTTCATTTTTCTCTAATATCGCTCTTCCATGTTTCAAATTGGGGTTTGTTTTGTTCTTTTTTAAAGACAGTTTCTTCAGTTATTTGTGCTTAATCTACTTTAACCTAAGCCTGTGAAAGGCTTTCTTCCCCTCACCCTTAAGGCCTTTCTCCTTTTCCTAATTCTGGAGTTTTATTTACTATATTGACTCCTTTCTTCATTTTATCCAGCTATGCAATTCTTCCCTTCTTTTTTTTCTGTTAAGCAGCTAATTAAAACATGACCTTTTTCTCATTATCTTTAATTTCTTTTGTTTTTTAGAGTTTTTCTTTTCTGTTTTCTTCACCTTTTTCTGAAAATGATTTCTTTTTTTTTGTTCTCTTCATTAGTCCTCTTCCCTTTCCACCTGTTCTATTAATTTTTCTGCTTATGTTCAAAGTCTTTGAAATTGATCTCTTCCTGAGATCTTTGATACTTTCAGTCCCCCCCCCTCACCATTTTCATTATCACTCACTTCCTGACTCCCTCCCCTCTGATGATGGGTGAACCCTTGAGGACTGGATCTCAAAGAATTTCAGCCTCTTCCCACATTGAACAATTTATAGTTCTTCTTTCTAGGTCCCTGCTCCAGTTGACTTTTGGGCAGTCAGAACTGGCACCAGGTGGATGCTGTGCTCTTACCTCAGGCTTGGTGGAGTGCTACACAGCCTCCCTCTCTCTTTACCCTCCCTCCCCACCCCAACACAGTGTTCTATCCTGGTGACTTGTCCCAGTCCCTCTGTTCCTCAGTTCTCTGGCCCAGCTCTGGCAGTTCAGAGTTTGCTTTACCCATTACCTAAGAGTTGAGAGCATTTCATCCCTGGTGCTTCTAGGCTGCAGTCCCTGGTAGACTTTTGCTCCAGAAAGGCTTTGGCCAAGCTGTCTGTCAAAGCCTGAGCAAATTTCTACAGCCTGTAGCTGGGTATGCCATGGCACTGCAAAAAGGGAAGAGGTGAGGTTTTTTATAAGCCTGTGTTCGTTAAGTCCTTGGGTGTTCTAGTTCTACCTCCCTGCCAGTAGTGTGTGTGTGTGGTGATACTGAGTGAAGTCAGGATCAGTGAACATAAGTTCATGGGTTTAGGGTTTTTTTTAGGCTTCTTTTGGGTTCTTAGTGTCCTCAACAATAGAGAGAGTTGAAATTGGTTTATGTTTGGCCTGTAATTTCTGTTTCAGAGAGGTTTGAGAGGTTGTGGAGATTGGAGAAAATGTCTAGTCTTCCATCTTGTGGCTCATGTGACTCAGAAGTCTAACTAGAGAGAGTAATTGCTCTCTTGGTAACCTCAGCAGCTCCCATAAGTTTAACTACATAAGTTTAACCATCGTCTCTGTGCAGATGAGTCCTAAATCTATATATTCAGTCCTAATCTTTTCTCTAAGCTTCAGTTCCTATATAACAAATTGCCTATTAGACATTTCAAACTAGATGTCATAGAGGCATCTTAAATAACTGTGTCTAAACCTGAACTCATTATCTTTCCCCCTAAGCCTTCCCCTCTTCCAAACTTTTTTGATTTCTGTTGAAGGAACAACCATCTTTCCATTGTCTCAGGTTCTTAATCTTGGCATTATCCTCAACTCCTTATTCTCCCTCACCTCCCATATCTGATCAGCTGCCAAATCTTGCCATTTCTACCAACATATCACTTGCATCCTACCCCTTCTCACAACTACAACCTTAATGTAGGCATCCTGACATGTCTCACCTAGATTATTGCAATAGCTTCTTAATTGGTCTCCCTGCCTCAAGTTTCCCCCCTCTCTAATCCATTCTACCTGCCACCAAAGTAATTTTCCTTAAAAGTGCAGATCTGATCATGTAACTCCCCTACTCAACCAACTCCAGTGGCTTATTTCCTCTAGAACAGGTGTTTCTTAACCTGCTATCTGTGAACTTTAAAAATAGATATATAGATATAATCGATTGCCTCTTTCATACCATGGTTTTTAATTTATTTTATGCATTTAAAAACATGATTCTGAAAAGGGGTCCATAGGTTTCAACAGTCAGACAAGTAACATTTACGACATTCTTACTTATGTGTCAGACACTGTAAAAAGTGCTGAGGTATAAAGAAAAGCAAAAAAGTCCCTTTCGAAAAAAAAGTAACTAAAAAAACCAAAACCTTTGCTCCAGACTAAAATACAAACTCTGCTTAGCTTTTAGAGCCCTACATAACCTGGCCCCAATCCACACTCTCTTTACCCCAGACTTTTAGAGGTGGTCCTAATACTGGTACCCAGTACAGGTTCCAAATATTGAGACCAAACAAAGCACTCATATGTCACTGAATAGTTAACAAAAGGAGGTTTACTTAACCCTAATACAAAGGATATGGTCTATGGATACAATCACATTTAGCTTCTGTGGTCATGGCCCCCTTGTCCCTATAGGGAAATCTGTCTGTTCAGCATATGCCATTGAATAGTTAACAAAAGGCGGATTACTTAACCCTAATACAACCAGGATATGTACTAAGGATACAATCACACTTGGCTTTTATGGATGTGGCCCTCTTTTTGCTTTAGTAAAGAACTTAAAACTAAAGGATACCCATCAACTAGGGAATGGCTAAACAAATTATGACTTATAGATATAATAGTATATTATTTCTCTGAAAGAAATTATGAAAGAAATGGTTTCAGGGGCGGCTAGGTGGCGCAGTGAATAGAGCACTGGCCCTGGAGTCAGGAGGTCCTGAGTTCAAATCTGGCCTCAGACACTTAACACAAAAACTAGCCATGTGACCTTGGGCAACTCACTTAACCCCAATTGCCCTCCAAAAAATAAAAAAGCAAAAAAAAATAAAAAAGAAAGAAATGGTTTCAGAGAGATCCGGAAAGACTTGTATGAACCAATACAGGAGCAGAATCAGGAGAACAATTTACACAATAGCAACAATACTGTAAAGAAAAACAATTTAAGACTTAGAATTCTGATCATTGCAATGACCAACTCCTGGGTGGAGAGGTGGTATACCAGAGGGGCAGAATTAGATGGACACTTTTCAACATGGCCAATATATGAGTTTGTTTTACTTGACTCTATTGGTTACAGGGAAAGGCTTTAAAAATTTGTGTGTGTGTAGTGGGGAGAATTGGAGTGGGTGGGATCTAGTAATCGTGATGCAAAAAAAAAAGAATGAAAAAAGAATGAATGAAACATTTTAAAATTTATTTATTTACTTTTAGTTTACAACATTCAGTTCCACAATCTCTTGAGTTCCAAATTTTCTACCCCTCCCTCTCTTCCCCCCTACCCTCCATGGTGGCATGCAATCTGATACAGTATCTACAAATACCTTCACATTAAACATTAGTCAAGTTGTAAAGAAGGATTATAACCAATGCAATGAAAAATGAGAAAGAAGGGACAAAACAAAACAAAAAAAGTTTATATAAGTCTCTCCAGGTTATGATGAAGTCTGTCTGCTCCTCATTTCTTATAGCACAACAGTATTCCATTACATCCATATCCCACAACTTGTTTAGTCATTCCCCAATTGATGGGCATCCCCTTAATTTCCAATTCTTTGCCATCACAAAAAGAGCTGCTATAAATATTTTTGTACATACAGGTCCTTTTCCCACTTCTGTGATCTCTTTGGGATACAGCCCTAGAAGTGGTATTGCTGGGTCAAAGAGTATGCACTTTTTAATAGCCCTTTGGGCATAGTTCCAGATTGCTCTCCATAATGGTTGGATCAGTTCACAACTCTTCCAACAATGCATTTGTGTTCCAATTTTTCCACATCCTCTCCAGCATTTATTATTTTCCTGTTTTGTCATCTTAGCCAATCTGACCCCTGAGATGTGGTACATCAGAGTTGTTTTGATTTGCATTTCTCTAATCAATAGTGATTTAGAACTTTTTTTTCATTTGCTTATAGATATCTTTAGTTTCTTCTGAAAACTGCCTGTTCATATCCTTTGAACATTTATCAATTGGGGAATGACATGTATTCTTATAGATTTGACTCACTTCTCTGTGTATTTTAGAAATGAGGCCTTTATCAGAGACACTGGTTGTAAAAATTCTTTTTTTTTTGCTTTTTGGAGGACAATTGGGGTTAAGTGACTTGCCCAAAGTCACATGGCTAGTTTTTGTGTTAAATGTCAGAGGTCGGATTTGAACTCAGGTACTCCTGACTCCAGGGCCAGTGCTCTACTCACTGTGCCATGTTCCAGGCAGGGGGAACAGCCAGAGAGAATGCCCAGAGCTGAGAGATGGAGGGGCTTGTTTATGGAACAGTTGGGAGGCTGGTGCCACTGGATCAAAGACTGTGTGGCTGGGAGTAAGGTATAAGAAGACTGGAAAGGTAGGAGGGGGATAGATTATGAAGGGCTATGAATTCCAAACAGAGCATTCTGTATATAATCCTGGAGGCAACAGGGAGCTACTAGAGTTTATTGAGTGGGGTGGGGTGGTGACATGATTGCATTTGTTCCTTAGGAAAATCACTTTACTGGACAAATGGAGGATGGCCTAGAGTGGGAAGAGACTTGAGGCAGGCAAACCTACCTGAAGGCTATTGCAATAGTCCAGGTGTGCGCTTATAAGAGCCTGCACCCGGGGGAAAGGGGAGTGACAGTGTCAGGGGAGAGAAGGGGGCATGGAAGATATAAAGGTGAAATTGCCAGGTCTTAGCTTGGATCTGGGGGGGCGGTGGGGTGGGATGAGAGAGTGAGGAGTTCAGGATGGCAACCTGGGGAACTAGAAAGATGGTTTCATCTTCTATAATAATAGAGAATGTAAAAGGGAGGACGGTTTAGGGGGAAAGTCAAAGACTTCTATTTTGAACATTTTGAATTTAAGATGCCTACTGGAAATCCAGTTTGAGATGTCTGAATAGCAGTTGGAGATGTGAGATTGGTTAGCAAGGGAGTAAAGGGAGATTTAAGAATCATCAGCATAGAGATGATGAGATCACCAACTAAAGTCATAATAGAGGAAGAAGAGAAGGCCTAGAACTGAGGGACACTCAAATTACCAGACATGATCTGGAGGGGGACCCATCAAAGGAGACAGAGAAGGAGCAGTTAGGTAGGTGGGAAAACAGCAAAAGAGTGAGTGGTGTCCCGAAAATCTCAAGAGAAGAAAATATGGAGGAGAGAATGATCTGCAGTATTCAAAGCTGCAGAGAGGTCTAGGAAAATGGGGACTGAGTCACTGGATTTAGTAACTTTAGAGATAACAGTTTTGGTGGAATAATGATGTCAGAAGCCAGATTGTTGGGGCAGCTAGGTGTCGCAGTGAGTACAGCGCCAGCCCTGGAGTCAGGAGGACCTGAGTTTGGATCTGGCCTCAGAAACTTAACAGAAAAAAAAACACCTAGCTGTGTGGCCTTGGACAAGTTACTTAACCCCAATTGCCCTCCAAAAAGCAAAAAAAAGCCAGATTGTAAGAGGTTAAGAAGAGAGTGAGGAGAGAAAATGGAGGCACCTATTGTATATAGCCTATATTGTATACAGAGGAGAGATATGGGATGGAAGAGATGGTGGGGATGGAAGGATCAAGGGAAGTTTTTTCAGGAAGGAGGGACATGGGCATGTCTGTAGGTAGTAGGGAAGTAGCCAGGAGACAGAGAGAGATTGAAAATAAGTGAGGGAGCAAGGATGACAGAGGAGACATCTGCTGGAGGAGATGAGATGGAATAGGATTGCTTGTACAGGTAGAGGAATTGGCCTTGGCAAGAAGGGTCACTTCTTTATGTGAGGTAGGGGGTGAAGGAGTAGAGTGACATAAGGCATCCAGATGATATGGAATAAGGAGGAAGAGAAAGAGGGAGCTCATGGGAAATGTTCTCAATTTTTTTTCAGTAAAATATGAGACAAAGATCTCAGCTGAGAAGGTGGAGGGCAGGGGAGCCACAGAAGGATTAAGGAGCAGTGAGGGCCCAGGTGAGGTTATGTAACATAAATTAGTAGTGAACATAGAATGGTTGTGTGAATTTCTACAAAGGTGACAAATGATAGGAGAGATCCAAGACTGAGGCTTAACAGGATATAATTAATGATATGATGAGGGGGAAGAGACTCAAGAGAAGAAGACAGTGTAGAGTTGAACTGGTTCATCAATGGGTCAAGGTAAAGAGTGTAGCTAGTGCAGGGGATGATGGCCTGGGAGAGAACCGAAGGGGGAAGTGATCGGAGGGAATGGTGTACAGTGAGAGCAGGGCCTAGTATTGGAAGGCAGAAAGAGAGGTGGAAAGTTAATAGCTTGTGGTCAAATAAGCACATTTAAATTTTGTGAACATGGAAGAATATTGATGGGTAATGGCAAGATCAAGAGTATGACCATCTTTGTATATGACCAAGTTGGGGTAAAAGAGTATGTCGTGGGAAGTGAGTAGGATGAGTGTGGGGAGCCAAAGAAGCCTGGTTCAGGACTCAGATGTTAAATCCTAATAGCGGACTTTAAAACAAGAATCTCTTTGAGATGCAACTTTTCATCAAGTTAGCTCCAGAGTTCTTTGTTATGGGGTACACTTATAAGGATGTTACCTGAGTTCTGAGATCAATAGGCTATACCCCAAGATTTTAGTTATTAAGAGCTAAAATATTTGATTCAGCACTCAGGTATCTTTGGGTGGCCAGCTCTGAACATGATGTCTTTTGAGGATTGCAGCTTTGGCTTTGAAGTTTGCTCTCAATTGTACCTGTTTGTGACTGTGGCTGCATTAGCAGGTACCTGAGGCCTAGATCAAAGGTCTTACCCTAAGCCTTTAGTCTCCTAGACAACAAATCCTTATCAAATTATCTATTCCATGCTACTTCCAGGATATGACAGGCTAAGATAATGATAAGAATACTTGAGTCTTCTTTTGTCCCATTGCTCTATAAAAACCTTGTCCTAAGAATCAATAAATGGGGGAAGCTAGGTGGCGCAGTGAATAGAGCACCAGCCCTGGAGTCAGGAGGACCTAAGTTCAAATCTGGCCTCAGACACAACACACACAAAAACTAGCTGTGTGACCTTGGGCAAGTCACTTAACCCCAATTGCCACAAAAACAAAAACAAGAATCAATAAATGGAGTTCATCGTTCTTCCTTGAACTACCCACATGGCCTGGTCATTTTTTATTCACGTCTCTGAATCATGCTAAGTGCTGGACACTGAGCAGCCCACGGCACTTGTGAGTTTTCTTTTGTTCTCTGCTGTGCACTTTTAAACTTTGTTCTTTTTTCCCTCCCCCCCCAGAAGATTACAATAAAGTTTAGATATGTTTCTCTATAGCTATAACTATATACATACACATATACATATATAGAGAGACATATACTTTCCCAAACATTCTACTCCTGATTTTTGTTATGTTTGTGCATATCTCATTTCCTCTAGCTTCCTCTACCCACTACATTGCCTTCCTATTGCTTGCCTACCCTCCTCCAAAAGGGTCTCTCCCCTATCCTCCCTTTCCCATAAATCTAAACACCCTTCTATAACCCCCTTTTACATATGCCCTCACCCTCCCCTCTAAAAATCCCTTCCTCATCCTCTCCCTCCCTCCCTATGCCCCTACCATTTTTATTTCTCCTTAATTTAGAAGTCAGTCTCTTATAAGCATATTCATTTGTGTAACTATTGAACTCAAGGATGGAAAGCTTGTACCTGCAAAAGTGT
>NW_027187282.1:3801904-3832345 GCF_028583685.1 Petaurus breviceps papuanus | reverse complement strand
CTCCTCCTCCTCCTCCTCCTCCTCCTCCTCCTCCTCCTCCTCCTTCTTCTTCTTCTGGCAATTGGGGTTAAGTGACTTGCCCAAGGTCACACAGAGTGCTCCTGATTCCAGGGCCAGTACTCTATTCACTGTACTACCTAGCCACCTCTTTGAAGAGGGGTGATCAGCATGGGGCTGCAGAATGTGGCACTTGCTGAGAGTCCAGGGTAGAGAGAGGCAAACCGCTAAGGGACACCAAGGACAAGGATTGGTACCCTAAGAGTTCAAGGTGGAATTTCTGCAGGTGAGAAAACACAAAGCAAACCAGGAGGTTAAAAAAGCATGGGCCAGATATGAAAAAGATTAATAACAGGGTCAGAATAGGGGAAAGAAGAGAGAGGAACCATGACCCCCAGGAGGAGGAGGAGGAGGAGGAGCTTCAACAACGATCCTCCTTGCCCCTTTTTCCCAAAATAGTTCTCTGGCCTAGTGGTTGAGTGGGGAAATGATGTGGATGCAAATGGTATACTAGGGGTTAAAAAGAATATTAAAGATTGTTTTTCCATTACTTTGTGAGGCCCCTCCTGAGAGGGGTTCATTCTGTATCTCATCCTATAATTTGATAGCATCCTAAAGTCCTTTCCCCCTTATCTTGAAATACCATAAAACTTCTCCTTAACTCACACCAAAAGAGTTGCTTTTGTCTCCCTTATCCTGTGTCCCTCTTGTCCTTAATCTTTAAGCACCATAAAACCCTAAAACAACTACATCCTAATCCTGAACATCTAGCTTTCTGTCTGTCTAAGCCTAGTCCCTATATCCCCCAAATATCTTTACCCTTACTCAGCCACATTGCTGCAATAAAGGCCCATGTGCTTTCTTTATATATATATATATATATATATATATATTTTTTTTTTAAACGAACCAATAAACATTTATTTAGCAACTCTTATGAGATGGTGGGATAGGTGTGTATTACACAAGTTAAATGCCTGACCTCCAAGAGCTTACAAACTTTTGAAAACCTGCTTTAAACTGGATTCTCTGCTCTCCTAGATTCTCCTTTTTCTTTTTTCATTACATTAACTGGTTTATTCTTTGGAATGTGCTCATTACTATGAATTCTCTGATGTTTGATAAGCTGTGTGCTCCAAATAAAAGCTTTTTCACATTCGCTGCATTTATAAGGCTTTTCTCCAGAGTGAGTTCTCTGATGCTGAACATAGCCTGACCATCCTCTAAAGGCTTTTCCACATTCATTATATACATATGATTTTTCTCCAGTATGATTTCTCTGATGATTAATAACACCTGAGCTACAACTGAAGGTTTTTCCACACTCAAGACATATATAGGACTTCTCTCCAGTATGAATTCTCTGATGTTTAATGACATCTGAGCTGTGACTAAATGTTTTTCCACATTCCTTACATTGATATGGTTTCTCTCCAGTATGAATTCTTTCATGTTCAATAAGTAATGAAAACTGATTAAAAGATCTGCCACAGTGATTACATTCATAGGGATTTTCTCCAGTATGAATTCTCTGATGTTGAATAAGATTTGAGCTCTGGCTAAAAGCTTTTCCACATTCACTGCATTGACAGGGCTTCTCTCCATTAAGATGTCTAATAACATGTGAGCTATGAATGAAAGTTTTCCCACAATCATTACATTCATAGGGTTTTTCCCCAGTATGAATTCGCTGATGTTTGGTAACATCTGAGCTCTGGCTAAAGAGTTTTCCACATTCCTTACATTCATAAGGCTTCTCTCCAGTGTGAATTCTCAAGTGTTTAATAATATCTGACTGATATTTGAAATTTTTGCCACATGCCTCACATTTATGAAGTCTCTCTCCTTCATGACTTCCCTGAAGTTCAACATTTGAGCTCAAATGGAAGGTTCTTTTATAGTCTTTATGTTCATGGCTTATTTCTCCTTCAGGAGTTATCTTGTAAATTACAGTTCTACAACAGACCTCTCTCTGCCTCTCTAAACTGTCCTGCATTTCAAAGACTTCCATAAACTTTGATCCCTAGGAAACTTCACTTAGGAATTTTTCCCATATTGTTCCATGCAACTTTCTTTAGTAATTTCTTGCTTTGATGTAGCCTCTTTCTTATTAAAACTTTTATATGATTTTACAATCATAATCACAGAGGTGAAGTGGAGTCTGGTAGTGTTGAAGTCCGGACTGTGTCCTAGGTGAGAAGCTGAAAAGATGTACAACAGAAGGTAATTCATGCTCTGTCCCTATCTCACCTGATGAATGTTCCTGTTGCTGGGCACAGAGGGTACCTCCAGGCTGCAAGGAGACGGGCGAAGTGTGGCGGGGGAAACTGCATCAGGATCAGCCAGCATCTATGGAGCACCTACGGTGTGCCCAGCGCTGGCCTGGTCAGCCCCACAAAGGACAAGACCTATCTCCCTTCTAGGGAAGAGGGTGGGGGTACGGGGCAACACGCCAAGGCAGGGCAGCACCAGGCTCCCGAGGCCCGGGAGGTGAGGCCTGGCAGCGGCCACCTCCTCCAGAAGGAGGGCTGCCCCCCACCTATCTGCAGGGCGGGGGGAGGAGGGGAGGAGAACCCGAGGTGAGAAGGGCCGGAACACCAGGCAGGGGCCAGCCTGGGGTGGGCAGCCTGGGCCATCGGGTGCCAGGGTCACCAGCTCCCCCCACCTGCCCCACCCTTAGGCGGCGGGAGGGCAGATGCTGGAGACCCAATGACCCGCTCTCCATGAGGCCACACTGGCAAGCTCGGTCCATGTGCTTTCACGTAAATAAAAGCTCTTGATGGTTAAAGAGAATGTCATCTAAGTGAATTCTTTCACATTCAAATCTCTCTGCTGAATCTGACCTCAATATCCATATGTGTTAACCATAATATGAGAAAGGAATTTCTTAATAGCATAGATTGTAACTACAATAAGATGAGAGAAGTAGCGGCGGCTAGGTGGCACAGTGAATAGAGCGCTGGCCCTGGAGTCAGGAGGACCTGAGTTCAAATGTGGCCTTAGACACTTAACACGTACTAGCCGTGTGACCTTGGACAAGTCACTTAACCCCAGTCACCTTGCCTTCCCCCCTCCAAAAAGCAAAAAAAAAAGGGAAGAGAAGTGTCAAAGTGTCACTTGAAATTATACATCCAGGATGTCTATATTTCTTTTATAATTAACATGACAATATATATAGCATAATGTGCCCCAAAAATATCAAGATAAGAAAAGTCTCATTATTCAAGATAGTGCCTGGATCAACACATCTTGCCCTGGACAGTCATTTTTTTTTCAAATGCTTCTGATTTACATCATTCATTTCCATCAGATTTTGAGTTACAAATTTTCTCCCCGTTTTTCCCCTACCCCCCCCCCAAATAGCAGTCCCACAGGATTTCCCCTCCTCCAATCTGCTCTCTCCCATATCTTCTCCCATACCCCTTTCGACTTTTCCAGTGGATCTCCACGCCCCAGTGCCTGTATATCTTATTTCCCAATTACATGTAAAATAGTATTAATAATAGTATAATTATATATATATATACATATATATATATTTGACTATTTGATTTTAAAACAATAACATAGTAGATATATTGTAAAAGACTGACTATATTTCCCTCCCTCCTATCGCACCTCCCACTTGTTCTATTCTCTACTTTGATCCTGTCCCTTTTCAAAAGTGGGTACTCCCAACTTGGCTCCCCCCCCCAGCCTGCCCTCCCTTCCATCATTCCCCCCTCTCATCCCCTCCCCCCCTACTCTCCTGGAGGGTGAGATACCCTATTTAGTGTGTATTTCATTCCCTTCTCAAGCCAAATTCAATGAGAATAAGGTTGACCCATTCCCTTTTGCCTTCCTATTCTTCCCCTCCATTGTAACCATTTTCCCTTGCCTCTTCTATATGAGATAGTTTATCCCATTCTGTCTCTCCCCATCTCCTCTCATTATATTCCTCTCTCAGCTCTTAATTTCACCTTTTAAGTATCATCCCTTCCTGTTAAATTGGTCTTGTGCCCTCTATCTATGTATACCTGTAAACCTATATACACACATTCACATATGTATTCACATACCCATATACCTATATATATATATATAAATTTCTATTCCCTTCAACTACTGGGAAAAGTTTCATAAGTTACAATTATTGTTTTTCCGTGTAGGAATGTTAATAGTTCAACTTTGATAAGTTCCCTATGATTTCTTTTCCCTGTTTACCTTCTCATGCTTCTCTTGCTTCTTGTATCTGAATGTCAAATTTTCTATTCAACTCTGGTTTTTTCAGCAAGAATGCTTGAAAGTCCTCAATTCCACTGAATGACAATATTTTCCCCTGAAACATGATACTCAGTTTTGCTGGGTAGGTGACTCTTGGTTTTAATCCACTTCTCTTATCTGCTTCTTAAGGCCCTCTATGGCCTGTAACCAGCTCATATTTTCCTTGGAAGCTTTTGGTGAAGGAGTTCTGACTTCACTGTCTTCCTCCTGTTCCATGCTTTGCTCCTTTTTGTCCCCAAAATAGAAGTCTAATATTGGAATCTTCTGTCTGCTTTGTTTCCTTTGCCTGGTCATGTCGCCCCTCAGTCACTTGACCCCTGGGCTTTTTGCCACAGTAGGACTCTGCCACCAGACAGGGGAGCTTTCGTCCCAAACGCTGGGGTTTTCTCAACTGCCAGAGGTATTAGATGGGTGCCCTCTCTAAGGTCTCCACATGCTCTGGCAAGCTGGTCACACACCCCAGGACCTCCACCCTAGACTGCAATCCAGATCCAAGAAGGTTAAAGCAAGAGTGATTACCCCTCAGACTGGTGCTTGGTCCCCCTACACTCTGCAGGCCAGGAGCTGAAGTTGCCACGTGGTGCTGGCTGGCTGTGCCTGAGTCTCAGCAGCTTCTCCCCGCCAAGGGAGGGGAGTGGAGGGGGGGGTGAAGCCACGCACTCCCACTTACTGGGTCCCAAAGTCCAGACTGCACTGACCTCTCACTTTGTCCTTAGCATCTATATGTTGATAAATCTGGAAACGGCCACAGCTTCTGCTGATCTGGAGTCCCTCTGGCCGGTGGCTGGTCAGGCCCACCCTGGGGCTAAAGCCTCAGAGTAAGGCTGGGCTTGGCTCCTAGAGCGCTGCACTGGCTGATTCCTGCCGGCCTGCTAGGCTGTCCTCAGGGGTATGTTAGCTTCTCTGTGTCATTTTGTGGGATCTGCAGCTCCAAAGTTTGTTCAGAGTCACCTTTTTACATGGATTGGGGAAGGTGGAAGCCAGAGCAGCAGGATATCCTGCTTCTACTCTGCCCTGCCCCCCAGTCTTAAACAGAAGGATGCTCCTGATCAGCTTCATCTGTAGTTGCTGACACAGAAAGGGACATTTATAGCTTGATTCAGAGAGTATGCAAAGCATTCTGGTAGTTAAGAGTGGTCCAAAAATGTCTTTCTCCTGATTGGCCAGTCTAGGTTTTAGACCTTTCTCAGGTGAAGGTGGCTCCAGCTGGTTGGGGGAAGGGAGGTGGTGTTAAGCTAGTTTACATTCCCCTTCTTTTGGTCAAAAGTGCCCCAGAAGCACCACCTGCAGTCCAAGGAAGGCATGGGGAGTGCGAAGAGATGTCTACTCCTCCTAGGAAGTGGTAGTCCTCAGATGATTCAGGAGTCCACACTCACAAATTGGCAGCTATGGGAGTAATCAGAAGGACCTAGTAGGGGCTCTTAGAAGATATATGAGTTGACAGCTGAGAGGAAACAGCATAACATAGACCCTCAGTTAAAGGCACATAGAGATGATCCAGGTTCCCAGCCATTCAGGGCTAGGTTCAAAAAAATACAACAAAGTTTTTCTCACAATTCCCAAAATTGCATAATTACACTGTCAGGTATAGATTAGATTAAACTACTTAGTGGGCTCACAATGGACTAGTTTTGAGGAGGGAGATGTACATATCACCAAGATAACCTAGAAAACTTCAACACGAACCATACAAAGTTATACAATCATTATCACCAATGTTAACTAGCATTGTCTCCTTGTATGCCCATATACCCTCCGATGTAGACATATATATATATATATATATTTCTATTCCCTTCAACTATTTGCATATTGAGAAAAGTTTCATAAGTTACAATTATTGATTTTCCATGTAGGAATGTAAATAGTTCAACTTTGATAAGTTCCTTATGATTTCTTTTCCCTGTTTACCTTCTCATGCTTCTCTTGCTTCTTGTATCTGAATGTCAAATTTTCTATTCAACTCTGTTTTTTTCAGCAAGAATGCTTGAAAGTCCTCTATCCCACTGAATGACCACATTTTCCCCTGAAACATGATACTCAGTTTTGCTGAGTAGGTGATTCTTGGTTTTAATCCCAGCTCCTTTGCCCTCTGGAATATCATATTCTAAACCCTTCGATCCCTCAGTGTAGAAGCTGCCAGATCTTGGGTCATCCTGATTGTATTCCCACAGTATTCATATAGGGGAGTGGGGGGCTGGGCTCGGCTCCCAGAGTGCTGGCTGTCCACTTGCTGCCGGCCTACCAGGCTGTCTTCAGCGGGAGGTTAGCTTCTCTGTGTCATTTTGTGGGTTCTGTAGCTCCAAAGTTTGTCTAGAGTATTTTTTTACATGAATTGGAGGAGGTGGGAGCCCAAGCCACACGAAAGTCCTGTTTCTACTCCACCATCTTGACTCCACCCTCCCAGTTGATACTATTCTTTATCAAATTACACAATACAAGAAAATTTAGGAACACAACAA
Source organism: Petaurus breviceps papuanus (assembly GCF_028583685.1). Classification (NCBI taxonomy): domain Eukaryota; kingdom Metazoa; phylum Chordata; class Mammalia; order Diprotodontia; family Petauridae; genus Petaurus; species Petaurus breviceps. The sequence goes on along the minus strand of NW_027187282.1, from coordinate 3,825,623 downwards.
AGCCCTAAACAATGTTATGTATTTAAAACTTGAAATAACCCATTATTAATTTAGGTGAATGCATTTCCAAATCACTTTGCACAAAGAATCATTCATCTCATCATTAATATGTAGAAACTACAACTTTAAACCACCACATATATTTTCATAATAGCCAAGATTTCAAAGGAAAATTTATCATAGTAAATATCATTATTATTACCTGTTTATAATCAAATATACCTCATCAAATATTTCATAGTTTCAAATTATCTAGTTCTTATGACATCCTTTTAAAAGCCCAATTCACAGGCCAAAATCCAGATTAGAAATTGCTTTGTCAGGGGCGGCTAGGTGGCGCAGTGAGTAGAGCCCTGGAGTCAGGAGGACCTGAGTTCAAATCCAGCCTTAAACATTTGACACAATTATTAGCTGTGTGACTTTGGGCAAGTCACTTAACCCCAGTTGCCTGCCCTCCCCCCTCCAAAAAGCAAAAAAAAAATTTTTTTTAAAGAAATTGCTTTGTCTACCCTACAGGAAAGTAAGGCGGAAGGGGATTGGGGGGGATGATAGAAGGGAGGGCAGATTGGGGGAGGGGGTAGTCAGAAGCAAATACTTTTGAAAAGGGACAGGGTCAAAGGAGAAAATACAGGGTGTCCCTAAAGTCTGGACACATAGGAAATCTCATCAGTTACACATATTTTCAAGAAATGAAATGAATGAAATTTTCAACAACATTGTATTTAATTAGCATAAATGAGATTTCATAGGAAAACATAGGGAGACACATAGGAAATCTCATTAATTAATTAAATTAATCTAATTAATATGGAAAATAGTCCCCAGTAGCTAATGAAAGCTTTTATTCCATATGAAATTGTCGTGGCTAAAATTTGTTAATTAAATAAAATGCTGTTGAAAATTTCATTTCTTGAAAATATGCTTAATTAATGAGATTTCCTATGTGTCCAGACTTTAGGGACACCCTGTAGAATAGGGGAGGGGAGGGTTCTCCAGATAGGATGGAGGGAAATATAGCTAGTCTTTCACAACATAACCATTATGGAAGTGTTTTGTATAACTACACATGTATAACCTATATTGAATTGCTTGCCTTCTCAATGACGGTGGGTGGGGAGAAAAGAAAGGAGAGAATTTGGAACTGAAAATTTTAAAAACAAATGTTTAAAAAAATGGTTTTTACATGGAACTGGGAAACAAGATATACAGGCAATGGGGTAGAGAAATCTATCTTGCCGTACAAGAAAGGGGGAAGGGAATAAGAGGGGGTGGGGTGATAGAAGGGTGGGTAGACTGGGGGAAGAGGTAAGCAATATGCATGCCATCTGGGTGGGGGGAGGGGAGAGATGGGTAGAAAATTTGGAACTGAAAGTCTTGTGGAAATGAATGCTGAAAACTAAAAATAAATTATTAATTTTTAAAAAATGAAATTGCTTTGTCTAATACCATTTCTACTTTATAATGGTCTCTCAGATTTTACAATATAAGAGGATTTTAGAAATACAAAAATAACAAAACAGTAAGCTTCAGATGACATCAAGTGCATTTCCAAATGATCACATATAGAAATCATTGATCTTATGACTCTGGGTATTTCAAAACCACTGCAAGGTTAACAGGTGTGAAACAATCACATTAAATTAGAGAGATCATACGCAGTGTCTAGCATATGCTATTCATTGTGTTAAGCACTTTACAATCATTATATCATTTTTGATCCCAGAACAACCACCGTTATTATTTTTCCCTTTATAAATTAGGAAACTGGCAAACAGAAATAAAATAGCTTGCCATAAGTTACATAGCTGATACATTTCTCCCACTGGAATAGAGAAAGGTGAGCTTGCCAAGTGCAGAGGCTGGCTGGCTTCTCACCTCATACTGCCAACTGGTTACCACCTAGGGCCTGGGGCAGTTGATGCCAGGGCCTTCCCAGTACTGATAATTCTCAGTGGTGGGGCTCAGGAAATGCTGGCTGTGGGGCTTGACAAATCCCTTTCCCTCATCACAGCTACAGACCTTGGTGAAGCTGGGGCCACTTACAGCTGCTGGGACAGGGTAGGCAGGATATCCTGAACCTGGGTGATATTCCCAGGCTTTGTCTAGAGGCTGCAGGATGCTTAGGGGCACAGGGCCGTTGAGGCCTCTTCTATGGTTGCTGCCCTCCCTTCTGGCAGGTGGGGAAGAGTGACTTGAATTCCTTATAATTCTCTAGTACTCTCTTTTCTTCAGATCTGGGATGAAAGGAGGTAACGGAAAAAAATGAGGCTGTTTGCAATCCTTGTACTGATGAAGAGGTTATGGTGTAGAGGTTAGGAGTGCTGGGACCCCAAGAATGCCAAAGCAGAGTCTCCCGGAATGAATTCACACACTCAAGCCAAGAGACAATTTATTATCATGCCAACAGAAGAGGGTGAAGTCCCTTGGGGGAACTTTCACCCAAATGGGGGTGAATCTAGAACTTATATAGAGAAGGGGAATGGGAAAGGAATGCCAGGGATGCCAATTAGGTAATCTAAGGGTCCAGGTGTCTTTGGGAGCTATGGATGGAAAAGTGACAGGAGTATACCAGACACCAAGGGAGTTGTCAGAAGCATGGACCTTGGGGATCTGGCAGGGGGAAGAGTCCTTGGACCAGCCAGGGACAAACATCCTTGGGCTGAGCACCCCTCTGTCTATTCTGATAAGGGAATCACAGAGACAGGCCAGCAACAAGGAAAAATTTTCTCATGGGGGGGGGGTGCATGGGTTACTTTCAGAGACACGATTTTAGGTCTTGTTTGGGGTCCACGTCCCACCACCCCATCACTGAGATATCCTCCTGACTCCAGGAGAAGGAGTGGGGAATGCTGAGTGATCAGGATTGTAAGGAGGTGTTTTAGCAGGGGGCAAATTCCTGGAATTACCCCAAAGTCTCAGGAGTTTTCTCCTGCAATCTTAAAGTGATTAATTTCCAAACTCCTTAATGATTAATTTCAAAACCTCCAGAATCTGCTAAGATGTTTTTTTAACTGCAGCCTCAACCTGGCCAAAGTTAGGACCCCAATAAAAAAAAAAGTCTTACCGGCTTTTCTCTTTCAAAAAATAATTTAACCTCAAAATAACAAGACAATTAATTGCTGATCTTTCCCAGTGTTTTCTCTAGCTACAGCCTTCAGAAGTTTTCTTGCTGACTTCATTTTAAATCTTCCAAGGTAACAATCTCAGACTTTTAGAACACAGAGACACAGAAACAGTTACCATGACAAATACAAACAGGGTATACAAAATCTGATCATATAAGGGACAGGGAGAGGGGAAGGCCGAAAGCTTGGAGGGGTTTGTTAGAAATCCCCATCATGAATAGGCTATTATTTCTCTGAGGAAGGGAGCTGGGGAATTTGCAAGGATTCAAGAATGACACTGTAGCCCCTGTAGGGGAGAAAGGGACAAAGAGAGTGGATGAAAACTGGATCTTGCAAGGCTTCCTGGGAGTGTTCTGGATTTAAAGGGGCAGGTCCCCATGAAGTTAAATTCAGGGATGTGAGTCTCCATCAGGACTCTAGCCTTTAAGAAGAGGAGAGGGGGAAGGGAATTAAATGGCACCAGGGAAAGGGTCCTAAAGCTGAGGTAGCTTTTCGAGCTTTAAGGGAAGAAGCTTGTTCCCGACTTTTAAGCAAACGAGCAGTGAAATGTCTCCGACCCAACTCTAGATGTGACTGAATTGCAGAGGTTATCTGAATTACAGAGAAGACCTATGCATGTGGCCTTTGCCCCAGAATCAGTTCAGAGAGAAAAATGTGAATTACAACAAATGAGTGGAGTGCAATTTTAGGAGCCAGGTAGAGAAGGGATTTAAGACTAGGACTAGGACTTGTGCAAACTCTGGGAACTTTCACCTTATTACCATCCCTGTTGAGGGTGGGAACTTTCAAATAAGAGTCCTGTGGAGCGCCTAGTCCCAGTGCTGACCTCCCAGTCCCAGTGCTGTCCACCCAGTCACAGGGCTATCTGGGGGAAGGGTTCAGTCTCTAGTCATCTCTGTCTAATCTGAGTAAATGGCATCATAACTGTCAACCTTACAGAGTTTGTTCTAAGAAAGACAAACAAAATTAAGCTGCCTGTACATGTTCATTTCTCTCAAAGTAGATGATGTGTCTGGGTCCATGCAGGAGAGTCCTAAGAATGAGCTCAAAAAAAGGCCGATTGAAGGAGCCTTTACATCCTCAGAGTGAGAAAGTGTTTCCTTCTCCCTCCCTTCCTGACTCAGGATGCCTGCATCAGCCAAAATTAGTCTCCATATATGTTAGGCATAAACAATAGCATAAAGCATTCATGGTTCAAGGCACCTGGTTCAGTGCATTTTGGGTTCATTCAGAGAGCATAAAAAGCATTATGGTAGGTTAAGTTCAGAGTGGACCAAAAATGTCTTTCTCTTGATTGGCCAATCCAAGTTTTAGGCCTTTCTCAGGTGAAGGGGACTCAAGGGTTTTTTTTCTTTGTTTTTGTTTTTTGCTTTTTGGAGGGGGGAAGGGGGTTAAGTGACTTGCCCAAGGTCACAAGGCTAGTAAGTGTGTCAAGTATTTGAGTCTGTATTTGAACTCAGGTCCTCCAGACTCAGGGCAGGCACTTTACTCACTTCGCCACCTAGCTGCCCTAGTAATTCTCTTATAGATAAATTTTGGTAATTCTGGTTTATGTCAATTGCCTGTAGATTTGAAGCTAAATTATTCCTCATAGAATCTTCTCCCAATAAGGTAAATCTGGTCTTTTTAAATCCTGAAAAAAAAAATGTGGCATAGTGCACAGAGCACTGGGTGTTGAGTCAGGAAGATCTGAGTTCAAATCTGGCTTCAGACATTTACTAGTTGTGTGGAATAATATTGTGGTATGGGCAAGTCAATTCACACTGCTTGTCTCAGTTTCCTCATCTGTAAAATGAGCTGGAGAAGGAAATAGTAAACCACTGCAGTATACTGCCAAGAATACCCCAAAAGGAATCACAAAGAGTCAGGACTGAACTAAAATACAATGCTCTTGACCCTCCAGGGAGGATCTTTAAAATTGAAATATTGCTTTGCTTAAGATAATTGTGGAGGCAGGGCAGAGTCAAGATGGCGGAGTAGAAACAAGACTTCCTCCAGGCTCCGGCTCCCACCTTCCCCAATCCATGTAAAAGAGGACTCTGAACAAATTTGGAGCTACAGAACCCACAAAATGACACAGAGAAGCTGACCTCTAGCTGAGGACAGCCCGGCAGGCCTTCAGGAATCAGCCAGCCCAGTGCTCTGGGAGCCAAGTTTTAGCCCCAGGGTGGACCTGACCAACTACTGGCAGGAGGGACTCCAGATCAGCAGCATCTGTGGCCAGTTCCAGAATTATCAACACATAGATACTGAGGACAAAGTGAGAGGTCAGTGCAGTGTGGACTTTGGAACACAGTAGTTGGGAGTACATTGGCTTTTGCCCCCAGGGGTGAGAAGCTGCTGAGACTCAGGCACAGCCAGCCAGTGCCATGTGGCAGCTTCAGCTCCTGGCCTGCAGAGTGTAGGGGGACCAAGCACCAGTCTGAGGGGTAATCGCTCTTGCTTTAACCTGCTTGGATCTGGATTGTAGTCTAGGGTGGAGGTCCTGGGGTGTGTGACCAGCTTGCCAGAGCGTGTGGAGGCTTCAGAGAGGGCACCCAACTAATAGTTCCAGCAGCTGAGAAAACCCCAGCGTTTGGGATGAAAGCTCCCCTGTCTGGTGGCAGAGTCCTACTGTGGCAAAAAGTCCAGAGGTCAAGTGACTGAGGGGCAACATCACCAGGCAAAGGAAGCAAAACAAACAGAAGAATCCAACATTAGACTCCTATTTTGGGGATAAAAAGGAGCAAAGCATGGAACAGGAGGAAGACAGTGAAGTCAGAACTCCTGCACCAAAAGCTTCCAAGGAAAATATGAGCTGATTACAGGCCATAGAGGACCTTAAGAAGCAGATAAGAGAAGTGGAGGAAAAATTGGAAAGAGAAATGAGAACGATGCAAGAAAATTATGAAATGAGAGTCAACAGCCTGACTGAGGAAAATAATACCTTAAAAAACAGACTAACTCAAATGGCAAAAGAGGCTCAAAAAGGCAATGAGGAGAAGAATGCCTTAAAAAGCCAAATTTGCCAGATGGAAAAATAATCTCAAAAGCTCAATGAGGAGAATCATTGCTTCAGAATTAGATTGGAGCAAATGGAAGCTAATGACTTTATGAGAAATCAAGATGCTGTTAAACAGATCCAAACAAATGAAAGAATAGAAGGCAGTGTGAAATATCTCGTTGGAAAAACCACTAACTTGGAAAATGGATCCAGGAGAGATAATTTAAAAATTATTGGACTACCTCAAAGCCATGATCAAAGAAAGAATGTAGAAATCATTCTCCAAGAAATTCTCAAGGAAAACTGCCCTGATGTTTTAGAACCAGAGGACAAAATAGAGGTTGAAAGAATTCACCGATCACCCCCTGAAAAAGATCCCAAAAAGAAAACTCCTAGGAATATTATAACCAGGTTTCGAAATTCCCAGATCAAGGAGCGAATATTACAAGCAGCCAGGAAGGAACAATTTGAATATTGTGGAAACACAATCAGGATAACCCAGGATCTGGCAGCTTCTACACTGAGGGATCGAAGGGCCTGGAATATGATATTCCGGAGGTCAAAGGAGCTGGGATTAAAACCAAGAGTCACCTACCCAGCAAAACTGAGTATCATGTTCCAGGGGAAAATATGGTCATTCAGTGGAATAGAGGACTTTCAAGCATTCTTGCTGAAAAAACCAGAGTTGAATAGAAAATTTGACATTCAAATACAAGAAGCAAGAGAAGCATGAGAAGGTAAACAGGGAAAAGAAATCATAACAAACTTATCAAAGTTGAACTATTAACACTCCTACATGGAAAAACAATAATTGTAACTGATGAAACTTTTCTCAGTATGAAAATAGTTGAAGGGAATAGAAATATATATATATGTCCATATATGAGGGTATATGGGCATACGAATACATATGTGAATGTGTGTATATATGTTTACAGGTATACATAGATAGAGGGCACAGGACCAATTTAACAGGAAGGGATGATACTTAAAAGGTGAAATTAAGAGGTAAGAGAGGAATATAATGAGAGGAGATGGGGAGAGACAGAATGGGGTAAACTATCTCATACAGAAGAGGCAAAGGAAAATGGTTGCAATGGAGGGGAAAAATAGGAAGGCAAAAGGGAATGGGCCAACTTTATTGTCACTGAATTTGGCTCAGGGAGGAAATGACAACACACTAAATAGGGTATCTCACCCTACAGGAGAGTAGGGGGGAAAGGGATAAAAAGGGGGATGATGGAAGGGAGGGCAGGCTGGTGGGGAGGGAAGTTAGAAGCACCCACTTTTGAAAAGGGACAGGATCAAAGTAGAGAATAGAACAAGTGGGAGGTGGGATAGGAGGGAGGGAAATATAGTCAGTCTTTTACAATATATCTACTATGTTAATGTTTTGCATTAGCTACACATGTACAACCTATACTGAACTGCTTATCTTCCCAGTAAGGGTGGGTGACAAAGGAGGGAGGGAATGAATCTGGAATTCAAAGTTTTAAAATCAAATGTTTAAAATATATATATATATACTATTATTAATACTATTTTACATGTAATTGGGAAATAAGATACACAGGCACTGGGGCATAGAGATTCACCATGCCCTACTGGAAAAGTTGAAGGGTGTATGGGAGAAGATGTGGGAGAGAGCAGATTGGAGGAGGAGATATCCTGTGGGACTGCTATTTTGGGGTGGGTAGGGGAAAAACGGGGAGAAAATTTGTAACTCAAAATCTGGCAGAAATGAATGATGTAAATCAGAAGTTAATAAAGCATTTGAAAAAAAAAAGATAATTGTGGAAACTTCTTACCAAAATCAGCTCTCCGAAACGTCTGTAATTGCTATAATTCATTAGAATTCCTTCCCTATAAACTGGGACTTCCACTGACCCTTTGATTAAACTTATCCTGGGAGATGTTCTCTGATGAAAGTTTCAAAATTTTCAAAAGGATATAATCTCATTTTTGTGTGTGTGTGCACTCTGTGAATGCAAGAGAAAATGAGATGAGGGAAAGATCTTCCCCCTTTGCAGAAATTTATAACATTGCAAAGGAAATCTGTCTACCAAACATTACCCAAAATATTAATAAAAATGTAATTTTAAATGCTGAATGTTGAAAACTATCTTTACTTGTAATTGGAAAAAACAAAATGCAATTTACATAAAAAACCTTCTTTTTTCCAATTAAATGTAAAAAAAAGTATAGATTTTTTTTTCTTTTTTGGGGGGAGGGGTCGGGGGTGGGGTGAGGCAGTTGGGCTTAAGTGATTTGCCCAAGGTCACACAGCTAGTAAGTGTTGTATCTGAGGTCAAATTTGAACTCAGTTCTTCCTGACTCCAGGTCCGGTGCTCTATGTAAAAACAATTTTAACCTTCGTTTTTTACAATTTTGAGTTCCAAATTCTTTCCCATCCTTCCTCCCCTGGTTCCTCATTGAGAAGGCAAGCAATGTGATAAAAATTATACATGTGTAGTCATGCAAAACATATTTCCATATTAGTCATGTCATAAAAGAAAACAGACAAAACCAAGAAAAACAAAGTTTAAAAAACCAACAGTATGTTTCTATCTGTGTTCAGATTCCATCAGTTCTTCCTCTGGAGATGGATAGCATTTTTCATCATAGGTCCTTCAGAGTTTTCTTGGATCTTTGTAGTGCTGAGAATAACTACGTCATTCACAGTTGATTATTGTACAATAATGCTGTTATTATGTACAATAGTCTTTTGGTTCTGCTCACTTGACTTTTTATCAGTTCGTGTAAGTCTTTCCAGGTTTTTCTGAAAACATCCTGCTCATCATTCCTTATACCATAATAGTATTCCATCACAAGCATATACTACAACTTGTTCAGCCATTCCCCAATTGATGGGCATTCTCTTAGTTTCCAATTATTTGCTACCACAAAAGTAGCTGCTACATTTTTCTACATATAGGTCATTTTTCTTTTTTCTTTTCTTTTCTATCTCTTTGGGATACAGGCCTAATAATGTTATTGCTGGGTGAAAAGCAATGCACAGTTTGATAGAATTTTGGCATAGTTCCAAACTGCTCTCTGGAATTGTTGGATCAGTTCACAACTTCACCAACAATTCGTTAGTGTCCCAATTTTCCCACATCTCCTCCAACATTTATCATTTTCCTTTTCTGTCATATTAGCCAATCTGATAGGTGTGAGGTGTTACCTTGGAGTTGCTTTAATTTGTATTTGTCTAGTCACTAATGACTTAGAGCATTTTTTTTGTGTGACTATAGATAGCTTTGATATCTGTAAACTGCCTGTTCACATACTTTGGTCATTTGCCAATTGGGGAATGACTTGTATTCTTATAAATTTGTTCTCTCTATATTTGAGAGATGAAGACTTTGTCAGAGAAACTTGCTATGAAATTTTTTTTTTACCAATATTTTGCTTTCCTTCTAATTTTAGCTTGAATTGGTTTTGTTTAAGCAAAACCTTTTCAATTTAATGTATTCAAAATTATCCATTTTACATACTATAATGCTTTCTATCTCACTTGGTTATAAATTCTTCCTTTATACATAGATCTGACAAGTAAACTATTCCACACTCCCCTAATTCACTTATGGGAATAACCCTTTATGTCTAAATCATGTACCCATTTTGATTTTATCTTGGTGTATGGTATGAGGCATTGGTCCATATCTAGTTTCCACCTAACTGCTTTTCAGTTTTCCCAGCAATTTTTGTCAAATACTGAGTTCTTGTCCCAAAAGCTTGGATCTTTGAGTATATCAAATATGAGATGATATTTTTATGGCTGTTTCTTACAGTGTATTGTGGGCAGCAAGGTGGCACAGTGGATAGAGTGCCAGGCCTGGAGATAGGAAGAATAATCTTCCTGATTTCAAATCTGGCCTCATACACTTGCTAGCTGTGTGACCCTGGGCAAGTCACTTCACCCCGTTTGCCTCAGTTTCCTTAATTAAATGTAAAATATAAATTTTACAGTAAAATTTACAGTAAAATGAGCTGGAGAAGGAAATGGCAAACCACTACAGTATATCTTCCAAGAAAATTCCAAATGGGGTCATGAAGCATCAGACAGGACTGAACAACAATAACTGTGCATTGTGTACTATATATATATATATATATATATACATATATATATACATATACATACATATATTCTACTGATCCACCACTCTTTTTCTTAGCCAGTAACAGACTGTTTTGATGATTACCACTTTGAGATCTGGTATGGCTGGGCCACCTTCCTTCCATTTTTTAATTCCCTTGATACTTTTTTTTTAAAGCAATCGGGGTTAAGTAACTTGCTCAAGGTTACACGGCCAGTTATTTCTGGGTGTGGTGCTAAGTATCTGAGCCCCAATTTGATCCCCAGGTCATCCCCACACTGGAGCTGGTGGTCTTACTTGCTGAGCCACCTGGTCGACCGCCTTGATACTTTTGACCTTTTGTTCTTCCAGATAAATTTTGTTATTATTTTCTCTAGCTCCATAAAATAAGTTTTTGGTAGTTTTGAAGAGGTTACCCACTAAGAGGGTTAGGGTTGCTCTGGAGACCCCAAAATACCAACATGCCGGGTCCTACTGAATGAATGTGACTCGTCTTCTCAGCCAAAGAAAAGTAAAGTTTATTAAAAGTTCGCTTGTATTAGACACAGAGTAAGTCTGTGTGAGGTCATTCTATGGCGCTCTCACTGTTCTATGGCGCTCTCACTGTTCTATGGCGCTCTCACAAACATGAAGACAGGATGGGGTCTTATATACAGAAGGTTGTGGGAGGAATCTAGGGGTGGTCTAGGGGAGGAGTTAGGGGAGGATCTTCAGGAGGAGTTAATGAGGTCAATGAGTGATTCAGGGTGGGAGGCCACCTGGAGGATACAGACAATGGTGGGCTAGGCCAGTTCAAGGGTGGATGGATATTTTGATAGGCTCAAGGGTGGGAAGTAAATGAACAATGGAGGGCTAGGCTAGTAACTAGGCTATAGTTAGTAGTTAGCAGTTAGTAACTAGGTTAGAGGTCTGGGCCCAGCCACAAAGTAAGGCTTATTGCCTCATGCAAATGGCTCATCAAATGAGATGATTTAATCAGAGTCCAAGGGAGGTTCCCAGAGCCTGTACCTCAAGGACTCAAGGAGAGTTCAAGGGGGCTCCCAGAGCCCATACCTCATCAGTTTGATTGTTATAGCACTGAATTAGTATATTAATTTAGGCAGATTTTTCATTTTCATTATATTGGCTTGGTCTACCCATGAGCAATTTATATTTTTCAAATTGTTTAGATCTGACTTTATTTGTATAAAAAGTATTTTGTAATAGTGTTCATATACTTCCTGGGTTTGTCTTGGCAAGTAGACTCCCAAGTATTATATGCTGTGTTCGATTGTTTTAATAATCATTTAAGATCATTTGAAGCCCAATAAAGGCCAAAGCCTGAACTAATCAATTGGATAAGCTTTGCTCTGCTCTAAAAATGCTCTCTTCCGTGTCAGTAACTTTAAGACCAGATGAGGCTGACCAGGAGCATTCTTCCTATTTGGTTTAACCACTAAAGGACAGAATATCTGGGACCAGACATTGCTTTGAATAGTGGGACTTTTCTTATCTTGGTATGTTATGAACATATACTATACAGGGGAAAATACAGATATCCTGGGATCGTAATTTCAATTGACACTTTGTCAATTGTCTTGTCTTTTTGTATTTACAACTTACTCAACTAAGAAACTTCCTTTCTCATGCTATGGTCAAACACATATGGAAACCATAAATCTGAAGGACACAGACATCCTGAGTTGGGATTGTTCTAAAACAAAAGGCTTGTCATTCTTCCATCAGGCAGTCAAAATTTAAGTTTTGGTTTTGTGTACATGTATCTGCCAGCTTTAAGGGAATAAACAATATGAATTTATATATCACCTAGCCTGTTTGTCTCTTTTAACCAAACTTTCAAGTGGACAATTTAGATAGAATTTCTCTTTCTATCTCTTGCTCCTGGACTTTGTCATATATAGAAATGCTGATGATTTATGTAGGTTTATTTTATACCCTGAAACTTTGCTAAAGTTAACTATTTCAACTAGTTTTTAGTTTGATTCTCTGGTATTCTCCAAGTATACCATCACATCATCTGCAAAGAGTGAGAGTTTTATTTCCTCATTGCCTATTCTAATTCCTTCAGTTTCTTCTTCTTCTCTTATTTCAATAGCTAACATTTCTAGTACAATACTGAATAATAATAATGGACATCCTTGCTTCACCCCTAATCTTATTGTGAAGGCTACTGGCTTATCAGTTACAGATAATGCTTGCTGATCGTTTTAGACAGTACTTATTTTAAGGAAAGCTCCATTTATTCTCATGCTCTCTCCTATTTTGAATAGGAATGGGTGCTGTATTTTGTCAAAAAGCTTTTTCTGAATCTATTGAGATAATCATATGGTTTTTATTGGTTTTGATTTTATAACTGTTAAACTTTTATCTAGAAGGCAGTGTCCTGGCTATCATCACCAGTAATATTCAGTAATATTTAAATGGGTGGGTGGGGGGGGTTGTTTACTTGGGAAGTCTCATTGTCTATAAGAGGCTTAGCCAGAACCACTAAACTTTTACAGGTCTTAAAACCTTTTCAGCGTTGTAAAAGAGGAAGCCACGGTAAAGGGGTATGTAAAGGAGGGCTTTGTAAATTCTAATCTGAGGCTAGTGATTTAGGACAGTATTTTATAGAGGTACTGAGCCCTCTCCCCAACTCAGAATCAAAGTGAAGAATGATTTGTTTGCTTATAGTATAGGAGTATAGATTTCTATGATGAATTGTCTGACTATTGATGACGAAAATTATGAAATTGCACCTAGAATAGTATGTATTAAAGTTACATCTTTGAGCCAACTAAGTCTCAATAGGTCTTAGTTTAAAAGGATTTTTCTTTTTTACCTCAGGAGTTAATGTTAATGCAATGTTAATATTGCTAACAGTAGCCAGTTCCTTTTATGTTTTGGGTTTTGAAAGAACTATTACATATTACATATTCACCTTATGTATAAAAGCCCAGAATGTGAATATTTTCTTAATTTCTTCTTAACATCAGGATGTATTTGCACTAGAAAATGAAAAATATAAATGGATCCTTTTGAAAAGACCTTGTATGTACTTAATTAGTACTGTTAATAAATGTTTTTATTAATTGTTATTTATTGTTAACCATCTCTTATTACAACATAAATAACAACTGAACTCTGCTCTAAACTGTAAGCAATGGAACTTGCTATGTGAGGTAGAATTGTAATATGATTTGCTCTGAGTTTTGAATTCATTTGATTGAATTCAACTGATTGATTGTTGTTAAGCCAGTACTCCAACATTCAAGAGAAATGCCAAGAGTTGCTCAGAGAGGGTCCCTTCTGGAAAATACTACTGGTATATATCAATGATTGTAAAGATTAAGAAGACAGCCTCAGGAAGGTAATGACTTGACTCAGTTTCTCCAATGTGCTGTTTCCTTTCTAAACCCACCTGGCTGATTCTAAGCCTGGTTATGACACTCTGTGAATAATATGAAACTGTTGCATGATTGGCTGTTCCAGAAGTTATCTATGGCTTTGACTTGAAATGAAACAGTGCTAAGGGAGTCTTCTTCTGTTCTAGTTATGATAGGTCAGTCTGTGACTTTAGGCTTAGGCCTGAGAGAATAGTCTTGACCTGCTATTTTTTATAATCATGTCCTTTATTCTCCTTTAATGGCAAATTTCTCTGGACACGGCAAGAAAATTGTAAATGTTCTACAATTGATTTTATTGTTACAATCATTAAGCATTTCTGAACTGCTATAATGGGATACAAAGATAAAGAATGCTATTGCTTTGATTTCACTGTTCTGAATTTGTGATCAGAACTTGTCACAACTTCTTAATCCAGGCAATCAGGGAAAATCAGTTCTTAGACTTGCCATCTCCTTGCTCACTAGTTTAATACTTATATATGCATGTATAAAATTAGGTTCATACAATATCACATCTTTTCTGAATGATGTGGGGATAACATATATCCTGGATGGTGGGGGAGATGGGGGAGGATAAAGATGTGACATGACTTCATTTTGGGAAAATCAATAAGATTAGACTGTTTTCATTTATGAACTAAGACATATATGATTATCTTTCAAATGTTTTCAGTGGGAAAAAGAATATGCTTAAAGGATTCATGATAGCTGAAATTGTATTAGTAGCCTTAGAACTTCTGTTGTGCCAGTGAAAAAGAAAGGAAAAAGTCAAATAATAGGGAACTAATGAACTTCTTTCAGACTTAGTTGAATATTCACAGATGCTTATATCCATCCATACTAATGTCTAAATACATACGTTTTGAATGCATTTTAGTAATTATCTTTGGATGTTCTAGTAATTGTTTATAAAGTCTCAAATTGAATTGAGGCTTTCACATATAGAATTGTTTTAATGAGTTGTCAAACTTTTAAGTCATGATTTTTTTTATTGAGAATGAAAAGGTAAAGAGTAAATAAATGCTACCTATTCCCTTCATGGCCAGCTAAGTGGCACAGTGGATAGAGTGCTGGACATGAAGCCAAAAAGACTTAACTTTGTGAGTTCAAATCTGGACTGGTGGTATGGGAAGAATGAAGCTCTCTAAACTTTTAGATGAGTTAAGGTAGACTAATTTGATGTTCTTCCCATAGCCCTGATGTTTATAAGGTTAACCACATAAGGTTTGAACAGGTTTTCCTCACATGAACTAGTAACTGGAAGGCCAATGTGATTAGATTTTGTCAGGCCCTACTAAATTTTTCTAAGTCTTATCATTGCTAGGTTTAAGCAACATTACCTAGAAAACTTTTTTTTAAGCAGTTGGGGTTAAGTAACTTGCTCAAGGTTACATGGCCAGTTATTTTGTGTGGGTGCCAAGTATCTGAGGCTGGAACCGATCCCAGGTCTCCCAACGCTGGGGCCTGCTCTTATTCACTGAGCCACCTGGCCACCCCAATCTAGAAAACTTTTACAAGTTGCTTGGAACCTAGAAAGCAGATCTACTAGAAGGAACACTCCTTCAAAAATTGCCCTAGAAAAAAAAGGCTTGTAGGGCAGCTAGGTGGCACAGTGAATAGAACACCGGCCCTGGAGTCAAGAGGACCTAAGTTCAAATCCAGATTCAGACACTTAACACAAAAACTAGTTGTGTGACCTTGGCCAAGTCACTTAACCCCAATTGCCCTCCAAAAAGCAAAAAAAAAAGGCTCATTCCAGGTACTGTTAACAACTGACACTCCAGTTAAAGACATTGGGATATTGTGCTCTCTAGGCTTGAGCTCACTTTCCCTTGTATTTTGTATATACTTGTGGGAAAATGGTCACTTAGAGATGAGATTCAAATAGACAGGTTGATGAGAAGCCTATTATCTCAAGTACCACTTGGTTGGTTGGTTGTTGTCCTTCGTTCTCAAAGAGGACCAAAATGATATCACTATGTTGAGTCAAGTTTCAACGTGTCCAACTGTGGCTGATCAGACCAATATGAGCTTGGAAGGCTCTACCACAGGTCAGGCACAAAGAGTCAGTGTGAACATTTGGGGTGGATACTTATACATCCTGTGTTTCCTTTGAGCTATCTCAATTCTGCTTTGCTCATAGAGCACAGCACCTTCTCTGGTGTCAGCATGCCATGCTGAGTGGTCCTGTGCCTGTGTCTCCCATATTGCACAATCAATCCCAAAGTTCTTGAGAGACAGCTTGAGAGTGTCATATTGCTTCTTCTGGCCACCAAGTGAATGCTTGCCCTGTGTGAGTTCTTCATAAAACAGTCTTTTTGGCAAGCATATGTTTTGCATTCAAACAATGTGACCAGCCCATCGGAGCTGTGCTCTCTGAAATAGAGTTTGAATGCCTGGCAGTTTAGTTCGAGTAAGGACCTCAGTGTCTGGTACCTTATCCTGCCAGGTGATTTTCAGAATCTTCCTAAGACAATTCCAATGGAAGCAACTCCGTTTCCTGGCATGGTAGACTGGTTTCATTGGTACACTGTCCAGGTTTCACAGGCATTCAACAATGAGGTCAGCACAAGGGCTCTGCAGACCTTCAGTTTGGTAGTCAGTCTAATACCTCTTCTCTCCCATACTTTCCTTTGGAGCCTCTCAAACACTGAGCTAGCTCTGACAATGTGTGTCAACCTCATTATCAATGTGTACATACCTAGAAAGTACTACTAAGGTAAGTGAACTTATCCACAGCATTCAGAACTTCTCCATTTGCTGTAACCAATGCTTCCATGTGTGGATGATGAGTAACAGCATCAAAAGCCTTCGTCAGATGTACAAATGTTGTGTACAGACCTTTGTTCTGCTCCTGGCATTTCTCCTGGAGATGTTGGGCAGCAAACACCACTTTAAGAGATAATGAGATTCAAGTAGGCTGGTCAATGAAATAGGGAAACAGGGGCCCCTCCATCCTGGGTGAATGGGCCGAACAATGGAATAATGATGTGCCTAAATATGCTAGAAACTCTGAGCTACCCCCCCCCCCCTTGACTACTTGTCTCGGGTTACTTCACCTTCCTGTCTGCCTTTCTGTTCCTGATGTAAGGTGTTACCTCACCTCCCTGCCCATGACAGGTTTTCCTCTATAAGAATCCCTAGCTTCTCCTGGTTGGGGTGGGGGTGTCTCTCTTAAGGAGCTGCCCCCCTTAGCTGCATCTCCCTTGTGCTCTTCCTTGGGGGGGGGGGGCTTCCTTAAGGAGGAGCTCGTTTGGTGTGTTACCCAGAATAAATGCCTTTACTTGATTTGGAGACAGCTTGAGCAAATTCTTTCCCGATGACTTCGCTCCCCACCTTTCACCTTATCATTTGCACCCCGAACCTCAACACTTAGGTTTTTCTTTTGGGGGGTGGGGGTGGAGATTATTGGGATGTTGTATATCAAATATTCTTATTGTACCGCCTTAGTAGATAACCCCTTCTAAAAACTACTTCTCAGTAGGTGGCAGTGGATAGAGCACTGGGCCTGGAGTCAGCTAAAACCTGATGTAAATCATTGCACATCTGCCTCCAGACTCTCACTAGCTGTGTGTCCCTGGACAAGTCACTTCACCTCAGTTTCCCCATAAAATAGGGATCACAATAGCACCTACCTCCCAGGGTTATAAGGATCAAGTAAGATGATATCTCTAAAGTGTTTAGCACCGTGTTGGGCATATGGTGGGCCCTTAATAAATGCAAAAGGTGTTACCTGCAACTAATAATGAGGAAGGGGGTTAAAGCCACAGCTGGGGCTTTAAGTTCAGGGCACTGGAGTAAGCCATTGCCTTAGCCCTCCGCTGTCCAGGTGCAGGGTTGGGTCTGCTCCTGAGTGGGAGGGCTCCCGGGAAGAACGGGGCACCAGGGCCTGGCAAACACAAGGGGGAAGGGGCGGGGAGTGGGTGTGGAGGCGAGGGGAGGAAGGAGGAGGGAAAAGGAGGGAGGAGGGAGGAGGGAGGAGGAGAGGAGGAGAGGAGGGAGAAGGGGGAGGGGGGGAGGGTGCGGCTGAGCCGGGGCGGGCCACGGAGCCTGCGCACGGCACCTCGGCTCGGCGTGCGTGCGTGGGTGCGGACGGGACGCCAGCCTCCTTCCGGGGTGGTCTCCTCCATGCTTCGCCTAGGTGGGCGGGGAGGCTACCTGGACTCGCCCGCCCCTCTCTCGGGCCCTGCTGGCTGCTTTCCCACCCTCAGACCGGGAAAGGCGGTGCTATGGTGTCTGGGCCCGCCCCTTTCCCCTCTCCTCAGCGACTGGAGTCTCAACTGTGACCGGCCCGCGCATGCGCACTCATACTCTCTCTCTGTGTGTCTCTGTCTCTCTCTCTCTGTCTCTCTCTCTCTCTCTCTCTCTCTCTCTCTCTCTCTCTCTCTCTCTCTCTCTCTCTCTCTCTCTCTCTCTCTCTCTCTCTCTCTCTCTCTCTCTCTCTCTCTCTCTCTCACGCACGCGCACTCACACACCCCCGGAGCCATGAGGGTGGCAGGTAGGAGGGAGCCAGCTCCCGAGAGGCCGGGGGCGGAGGGTGATGGGAATTTAGATAGGGCTCTCAGGGGAGGAAGGACGGCCCTCCAGGCGTGAGGGCCGGCCTGTGCAAAGGCCTGGGGGGCCGGTGCTGGTAGTGGTCGGCTGGGAAGCGCTTCCCGGTGCTGGCAGCCGAGGAAGACGTCCCAGGCTCCGAGGCCTACACTTGGGGACCTCCTCCAAGGGTCCTTTCGCTGCCGCAGGAGCCCCCGGGCTCACAGTCTGCTGGGGTGGGAGGAAACCCGCCTACGCTGGGCTGCCTTGGGGGGCTGTGCGGGGATCCGAACCCGGGATCGCCTGCGGGGTGGATGTGGTGGTACCGGTACTCAAAACCCTGGGGGCTGCACCTCTGGATCCCTGAGGGGGACTGCAAGAGCGCTCAAGGGTACCTTCCCATCCACGCCGCGACGGGTGGAGGAGACCAAAATGGACCATAAAGACCGGATGGAAACCCGAGGAATCCATTCTTATGAAAGTCAGGGGGAGAGAGAGCTGGGATATTGCAGAGGAAACTGAGCAAGTGTGAAATGAATCAGGAAATTCCTCAGTTTGCTCTTCAATCCAGGACCTTTTCACCGCGGGGTTGGGTTTTCCAAGCCTTTCTGAGTGAAGGCCCCTCCCACTAAAGACCTCCAAGAGTATGTGCCCTGGTATTATTATGAAAGGAGATCAGCCTGGTCAAGGGTGGGTGGCACACAAATAAATACTAGGCATCATTATTATTATGGAGATGTTTGATGAAAGAAACTGAACTCTAGATGATCCAGCCAAGTCCTTTTTTTTTTTTTTTTTAAGCAATCGGGGTTAAGTAACTTGCTCAAGTTTACACGGCCAGTTATTTCTGGGTGTGGTGCTAAGTGTCTGAGCCTGGATTCGATCCCCAGGTCATCCCGACACTGGGGCCGGTGCTCTTACTTGCTGAGCCACCTGGCCGCTCCTAGCCAAGTCCTTTGTAAACCATTAACCAGAAGGTCCTGTGCAAAAGATCTGGAGTTTCCTGCTAGCAGGAGCTTTGATTTTCTATTTCTAGGGCCTCTTGCCACATGGTCCTGCACATAGCTAAAGGGGCAGGAAACTCCTACCAATCCAAGCTGTGCATCTTCTCAGCAATTTATATAGTCTTAGAAAGTTGCCTAGGGGAAGGAAGGGTAGGAAGAGAGGGAAGAGGATGGAGGGGAAAGGGGGAGAGTGGGTGAAGAGGAGGAAAGAAAGAGGTGGAGGGAGAAGGGGAGAAGAAGAGAGAGGGAGGGAGGGAGGGAAGAGGAGGGCTGGGATGGGGTAGGGGAAGACCAAGACAGACAAATATATTTGCTCAGGTTTCACAGTCAGTGTGAATTAAGTTAGTGGATCCTCCCTACAGAGCTCATCTTGCATTCTTTAGAAAAGTACTCTTGCAAACTTTAAAGCACTATGATCTATTATAGGCTAATTTCATAGACTCCCTGGAAAGTCTATGGGGATGCTCTCTGCATTGAGAAATCATCTCCCTGACTGTCCTGCTATCAATAGGCTCAGAGTCCAAGGGAAGGCAGGCAGGTATACATGTTTTCTTTACATGTGACCTGAGGTTCCCGGGCAGGCTTTTCACCCTGGACCATTGACTCCAGAGCCAGTTTTTCTGCTGCACCTGTCTTCCTGTCCTTGCCTGCATGTGCAGAACCTTCTGAAGATAACAGAAGTCTACCCTGGGATCCCTTTTTCTATGATATGCTCTAGATTATCTCCTTTATTTAGCCCCATGTTCATAGTCTGAAGAGGTTTACGTCCCTAATCTCTCTTCACCTCCAGAACTCTGGATCTCCCCTGGATCTTGGGTATTTGGAGCAACTTGGACTGCATAGTTGAATCATTCCAACAAGGAGTCCGAAAAACTAGGAAAGTCTTTGACTTTTCGAAGGAGCCTTTAGACCTCCCATCAAATGAACATTATACCCCATAACTTGGGTGGCCCTTAGAGTTGTGCTAAGGAAAGAGCTCCCCAATAAATGGGTCCAAGCAGGCTAAAAGCTGAAGCTTTGGAATTTGGGAAGGAGAAATGGGACAAATGCCAAATGAAGAAACCATGTCAGGAATCTATTACAAAATGCAGCTCCAAAAGGTCTCTGCACACCAAGCTCTTTCATTCATTCATTTGGCAAGCATTTGTTAAACATTTACTGTGTACCCCTATGCCTCCTGGCCTCCAGGGGCTATCCATTCATTTATTTGGGGGAAAGCAACATGTAAAAATATGTACAAGAGGAGGCCAGGTGGCTCAGCGAGTAAGAGCACCGGCTCCAGTGTCAGGATGACCTGGGCATCAAATCCGGGCTCAGATACTCAGCACCACACCCAGAAATAACTGGCTGTGTAACCTTGAGAAAGTTACTTAACCCCAATTGCTTTAAAAAAAAATTTTTTTTTTAAGTATGTACAGAGCAGTTTGGAGAGGGGTGCTGAGCACCAACCAGTAGGAAAATCCTAATATGATAGTCCTTGTATAGCAGGTGGCACTTAAAAGACACTTACTGTGTGGTGGGCACTGTGCTGAGTGCTTTACAAATACTATCTTATTGGATCCTCACAACTACCCTGAGAGGTAAGAGTTGTTATTTATCTCCATTTTAGAGATGAGGAAACAGGCAAACACAAGTAAAGGGATATGTTCCTGGTCACCTGGCTAGTAAGTGAGGCCGGATTGGAACTCAGGTCTTCCTGACTCCAGGCCCACTGTTCAATGCATAGTGCAATCAGTTGCTTCTAGGTGAGCCTTGAAGAAGGCCAGGGATTTGAGGAGGTTGAAGTGAGAAGGGAAGGGGAACACACTGTACAAATACCCCCAGGGTTGTTCCATTCAATTATTTGCATTTTCTGTTTCAAACCATTATGGGTGAAGTGTCTCTCCCTCCTTCCTAAGCCCTGGAAGTTGCCTCCAGGCTCAGTGTCCACAGATTCATGACCAGCATGCCCCTCTAGAGAATTTGTAGTAAATGCTTGTGAAATGAATGACTGTCAGGTGACATTTGAAATGCGATAAATGCCTAAATTGGGACCCCAAAAGAGATCCTGGCAGCCTGGGAAAAGTGTGCTAGTCGAATAAGATGAAATTTGGGGGGTAATTTTTACTGTTACATCATTTTTGTTTCCAAATGTACCTCTCTTCCTCTCTTCTGAAAAGAGCCATCCCTTGTAACAAGAATAAAAAAGAGAAGGGGAAGAAACAATTCAGCTAAACTAACTGCATCAGCTGAGTCTGACAGGATGAATAATGTTCCCTACCTGTAATCCCCCCACTCTGTTGTTTATGGAAGGAAGGAGAGAGGGAGGTGTTTCTCATTTCTCCTCCAGGCCACACTTTTGAGTTTCTCTTGTTTTCCTTCCATTTGCATTGTTGGCACTGTGTGTGTGAGGAGTGTGGGTGTTTGTGTATTTGGTTCTGCTTGAATAAGATGAAATCTCTCAAGGATGATATTAAGGCCTACATTTAGGTTCAAAAAAAAATCTTGTGCAGAATGTGGGAAGTCATTTGTGTGGCTAAAGGCAGGCCTGGGTGTCTCAATCTGGGTCTGTCGGTTAGGTTGGCAGGGTAAGTGGTAGCCCCCAAAAGCAGTATGCCCTTGGTTCTCCATGACAGATGGACAGTGACTGGAAGAGGGGAGGGGATAGCCCCTCTGCTTTGACCACATCTGGAGTCCTGTGTTCCTTTCTAGGCATAACACCTCCAAAAAGACACCAACCAGCTGGACCTGCTCCAAGGGAGGCAGCTAGGATGCCAAAGGGACTGAGGCTTAGACTGTCCAAGTTCAGATATGTTGGAGAAATTAGAGATGTTTAACCTGAAGAAAAGGGAAGGAGATAGGATCTATGTATTCCAGGATCTGAGGTGGCAAAGAGATTAGCCTTGTTCTACCTAACTCCCAAGGGCAGACCAGGGGGTGGGGGTACAGAAAGGCAGATTTTCTGCTTAATATAAAGAAAAACTTTGTGCCAGAGTGTGAAAGCAGAAGGATTTGCCTGAAGAGATAGTGATTTCAGCACATCTTGAACTCTTCAGGCTGAGACAGCACTGGTTGAGGATCATTCCTGTTTGGGTTTGGGTTGGCCTAGAGGACTTTGGCCCTCTGGTCAGATTTTGTTACTGCTCTGGCCCTAGGGCTTCGTCCTGCCCCTGAGCAGCTCTCTCTGGATCTCTCTAGGCCCCCTGCGCATTATGGTGCTGATCCTTACTGCTGGCCTCACCTGGATCGTGGGCAGCATTCTCCTGGGGACACATGGGAGTGGCTTCTCTCGGCTACAGCAGCTCTTCAGTAGTGAGTGCATCTCCTCTCTACACTCTTGAACCCTCCTTCCCTTTCCCCTGGGGTCTGCTTAGGTAGCTGGTTTAAGCTCTACCCCTAAATCAGGCCCTCCACATTTTTCCTGTCTCTTCCCTAAATATCCAGCTGTAGGCAGAGGATTCTCCCCTTGGACCCTTGGACATTACCTCTCTAGGCAATTCTCTGAGTTGAAGAGAAAGTATCCACTGGCCTTGGTAGCGAGCATTTCCAGGGAGTTCCTTATATCACTGAAATCCCAAGGCTGGTCCCTATCCCCAATCCAGCAGGGTCTAGGAAACTGACTAAGCAAGTCATTTCCAATGCGTCTCAAATCAGAGCTCTGCTCAAAGACTCAGTAAAATTTGTGAGTTGCTGTATCTTATGTTTAGCCTCCACAAGGGGGCGCTGTAAAATCTGGGGCGGGGGAGGGCCCACTCCTATTTGGGGTGACACTGCTCCTCTCTCCCCCCTTCTGCAGGTCCTGAGAATGCAGTGACAACAGGTAGGTATGTGGCCCCTTCCCTGCATTCCTTCTCCTCTTGTGATGCATGGTGGTTGCAGCTCAGATTCACTGCACGGTCTTCTCCCATGTGCCCCAGGAATGTCCCCTCTGCCCCAGTGGACTTATTTAATGGATGGCTAGAAAGGGAGGGAGGAAACTGCTCTTACTTTCTTCTCTCAGCATGAGATGCATCAGATACACTGGAAAGGCCCCTGGGGGCTCTTTGAATTGGTCTTTTTGGGGGTGCTGGTCTGTGAGAAGTCATGAGTTTCTTTTCTCTTGTGCCCCTAAATAGGCAACTTGACCTTTCGGGTCCAGAGGCATCAAAGGCAGAGCCGAGAGGTGTTCTGGGAGCCCGCTTTTCACAAGCCCATTCATCTACTTTATGTCTCTGCCCTGGGATTCGGGGGTGGGGCCTCCTTTGACTACCCTTTCCTGCTTGTGCCCTGTGGCCCCTACTGCCTGTCATCTGGTTCCCTGCTGCCAGTCATTACTTGCCTTTAGCACTATCCCAACCGTTTCACAGACTGTCCCATCCTGTCCTCTGTTGCTATCCCTACTTCCCCCCTCCCCTTTCTCTTCTCCTATTAGTAGCAGAAAGGGCCTTCTCCCTGTGGTCTGTCCAGCCCAGCCCTGAGGCCAGCCGCCCTGCCAGACATGACAGTGAGTGTGTCTGCGTGAGTTTTATGGGTCACAGAGAGAACTTCAACATCCTCCAACAAACCCAGTCGGGTGGGGGCAGAGGGGCAGGGATGTGGGAGGCTCTTTCATCCAGCTGTGCTCACCTCA